>NC_083425.1:2458557-2743557 GCF_020745735.1 Hemiscyllium ocellatum | reverse complement strand
AAGTGCAAACAAAACAACACTTTATAAAAAGAGAAATTTGTTAAATAGTTGCGTGCCATTTTAAATTATAATTCGTATGACATCTTCAGTGACAAGAACAGCAATTCTAGCTACAGTTCATGAATACCGTTGGGAAACTAAACCAACTGTTCACTCTTACCACCATCTAATGGGGCAAAGTGCATGTCCGGAAACTTCAGAGCAGCCCGGAAGTCAATTGCAAGCCAAACTAGAAAAACAGGCTCTGTTGACTCGATAGAGCTGCATAGCCCAAAATCTTGCTCCCATTCAAACAAAGAATTGTTCTCCTTGGAGCTTCCATTTCACTGAAGTCAAAGAAAAGTCTCAGAGAAAGATTTGAAATTGCAGGTGTTGTTTGAAAATCAGTGAAAACGATCATTGTTTTATTTAATACAGAAGACCCAAGTAGTACCTGAAGTCTGGCTAAAATGCTGGCTTTTTTCGAGTTTGATGAGTAGCTTCTGGAGCACGAAACACTGCAGAATCGTTTTGTCTTGGAATAAAAAGCATCTCTCACACCAACCATTCCACACATCTCACAGGTGGCTAATGGAGACAGCACAGAACCAGAGAACAATCAAAAGCAATGACCAGAAACTGCAGTAAGTCCATCAGTCACTGCTTCATCACTTCATGGTGAATACATTACAGATCATTTTTCATAAACAAATTAGAAACTGAAAGTTATCCAGCAGCAGAAAATTGGAAGAAATTCAAACCTTCCTCAGTTTGAGTCCAGCCTTGACAGGTTAAAAAGCACAAAGTAAAGTGCAGTTGTGATTTAGAATTAACTTCAAACCCATTTTTTTCACACGGGTAACAGATTCTAATAAACTTCATGATTTGAAATGAGCTGCCTAAATATTGCTCACAACTCCTTGGAAACCATTGTTCTTAAACCATCAATTCACTGTTGCATTTACCTTTTAACCCTCCTATGTATCCATGCCGAGAACTACATACTTCGGATCTCAGCAAGAGTTCAAAAGCACCTAGAGGAAACCCACACAGACAAGGGGAGAAGGTGCAAGCTCCATACAGACAGACAGTCACCAGAGGCTGGATTCAAACCTGGGTCCCTGGCACTCTGAGGCATCAGTACTAACCACTGAGCCACTGTGCTGTATTGAATAGTTTGCCAATAGGATTGGATGAGATGCGTCTAAGGGTCCTAATCAACAAGTGGAAATTACATCGGCATTGTCAACAACCCTTCAAATCACCATAGACTCAGATGGTACTAGCAGACTGGAGAATTGCAAATGTAACACTTGTGTTTTAAAACGTTGCAAGGATTAGCCCAGCAATGACTGACCAGACAAGTTAACTCCAATTATAGAGCAACCTCCTGAAACAAACAAACACATGTTCAGGATGCAGTTAATACTTCCATTGAAAGATGTGTTAATTATGAAGAGATTTCACATGTTTTTTAAAAGGGAGTTTTTGAAGAGTTAACGAAGAGTTGGAAAAGAATACTGTTGGAGTGGTGTATATTGACACCCAATAAGCATTTAATATAGTATCACACAACAAGTTTGCAATAAAATAAAGCTCATGCAATGAACTGGTCAGTCTGACATGGATATTTGGCTGAAGGACAGTACAGACAGCAATCATCAATGGATGGCTTTTTGGGCTGAAAAGTTTGGAGAGCTCCTATTGGTTGGTTTTTGAACCCCCACTTTTCCTGAGGTTATGATTTCAATCTTGATGAGTAGGGAACAATTTCCAAGTTTACAACAATACAAAACTTGAAAACATTATCAACTGCAAGTCAGAAAATATAAAACTAAAATTGGTGGATCAGACAAAGGCAACAGATAAAAAAAAAGGTCAATGGAGAGAAGGGCAAGGCTTTTTAAAAATATTCGTTTGTGGTTCATGGACATGGCTGCCTGGCTGGCCGGCGGGCTGGCCGGCCGGCGGGCTGGCCGGCAATTATTGCCCATCCCGAGGTGCTCGGAGGTGGGGGTGGCGAGCCACCTTTCCAAACTTAGGAAGCGAATTTCAGGATTTTGACCCAACGACAGAAGGTACAGGGGGTGGTATTGTGCTGTATCTACTGTCCACGTCCTTCTAGATGATCATGGGCCAGGGGCAGCAGGGGTAATATACTTGGATCATTAAAGACGCTATAAAAATTCTCTCTTCAATAAGTGCTACCCCAAATAGCAGAGAGAATGCATAAATCATTGAAGATGTCAAGACAGGTAGAGCAAGTAGTTAACAAAACATACAGAATCCTAGTCTTGATTTTTAACAGGGGCACAGAATTTAAGGGCAAGGAGGTTGTGCTGAACTTGTTTAAGACAAGTTCGATCTCGGCTGGAGTACTGTGCACAAAACTGTACAAGGCACTCCAGATCAGGTTGAACAGGTGTCTTAAACAAATTCAACACAACCTCCTTGCTCTTAAATGAGGTCAGTGTGCTAGAGAGAGTGCGGAACACATTGATGGAAGGATAATGGAGTTGAAACTCTACTTCCACTTGTTAGAACAAACTGTTCAAGTCTCTTCATCCTTGCACTCACAGGATTCTACGTCACCCAATTCCTGCGATGCTAGTCTAGCTTTTTTCTTAATTTACATGTGTGTCAAACTAGTGGCATGCTCAAAGCATCTCAGGGCAATCGAACTGGTTCACAGCTCTCGGAAATTTGAAAACGGACGATTTTTGTTGAATACGTTTGGCTAATCTTACCTATTACACATTTTGAACAGACACATGGAAAATTTCACACAAATGAAATGGACTGAGATCAATCACAACTTGGGTGGTACTTTGAAAACTCTATCCACCAAGACGTCTTCAGGCAGGATAACAAGAGAATATTGCTGTCTCATGTCAATATAGATGAATCGAACGATTAACTATTGTGAAGAACAAAGCTACATACTGACCCATTCCAGATTTGCCATCAGGGTAAGTGTACACTTGTCCATTGGTTTTGATAAGTGGGAGACTAGCTGGTATTGAGGTAACTTCCTCTTCACTCTCATCAGAGCTCGAACTGCTGCTGCTATCCTCACTGCAACTGTCATAACCGTCAAACATTCCAAACGAGTCCCTCCTCTTCCTTTCTGACCGTGGAGAGTGCTCAGTCTGTAAAGAAATTACAAACATTTTTACATAGGCGCCACAGTTGATGGCACTTTTTGTACATTTTGTTTGGGAGTTTATTTATCAAGACTGAATGACTTGCTTCCCAACTCCACAATGTCACTGAGATCAACATTTGAAGGATGCTGGGTGCACATGGAGTGATCGAATCTTCCATTTCTGTTCCCTCAGTGCAGCGCAGTAGGAAAGTGGCAGCCCTGAACCTCAGCTGGTATCTGGTGTGAACAAGGGTAATAAAAGGCAGTTAATTCCTGTGATGTTTGTCCATCATGTTGAAAAGCATCTTATTTGCAGGACACCTTGGTTAAATCATAGCAGAAAAAAAACAGCTGGTCACCTTAACATACTAAAACATACAAACAGCCTAAGGCTTCCCAAACTGCCATTAATTTAAAATTTAGAGAAACTACTGAACAAAAGCAGAGCTAAATGAAACAACGCCCACATCCACCTTAAAAATGCATAATCTCGTCACTAATTTTTCTGGGATCATTAATCTGCATAAACTGACATTACAAGTTGAACGATGTCCATTTCATTTGTCAATGCAGTTGCTGCTCAGTGGCTGGTCCTGCAATTCCAAGCATAGGCAACCCCCATTTCCTCCAGAAGCCAGCTCCTGAAACCAAGCAATCCCAACAATAAAACCAGAACTTCTTAAAAGACAGAACCTGATAACAGGAGTTCCCCTCCAAAATGATTAATTTCTGCCCAGGAATTACAGTAGAAGCTCACATTCAAAACACTCCAGAAACAAAGTATTTGTTTTGTATCTTATCAAAGTATAAATTGGAGCTTTCCCTAATAGTTTGAGCTCAATCAGCTTATCACAAACCATTCCAGAGCCATCTTCTTCCCTATCCATCTGATATGATACTTTTCACAATCTGAATAAGTACTTGTACTTTCCCAATTTGTAGTTATGCCCTGTCAACCAGTTGAAGTTTAAGTTCAAGTAATGCATGTCCACCTTCACCCAAAAATCTTAAAACATTTTCAAAATTAAATATTCCAACTTTTGAATCTAATTTAGTCACCCATAACACAGAAGCTAAGTGTAGTAGACTATTCAGCCCTTCGAATACATATTGCTTTCAATATGATCACAGCCAATCTTCCACCAACACACCACATTCCCATTTTCTCTCCAAAACTGGTGTCTTTAAAAATATAAAGACTAATCAATTGCTTCTTGAACACACTCAGCAAGCCAGCCTCCAGAGTCTTCTGTGATGGCACATTCCACAGGTTTACATCCTCAATGGAGAAATCTTTCTTCATTGCAACCCGAAACAACAGTTTAACCTGTATCCTGAAACTGTGACCCCTCATTCTAGACTTGGCAACCAGGTTAGATCGTATACCATAACTAGGTTAAAACTTTTACATATTTCAATCTTGTTCTTCTAAACTATCATGAATGCAGGCCCAGTCAAAACAATCTCTCTTCATAGAATAACCAACCATGCCATCCCTATACCAACCAAATGAACTTCTGCTGCACTCCCTCTGGCTGTGCTTTTCCAGCACCACACACTCTAATCTCATCTCCTGCATTTACAGTCCTCACTCTTATATAATTATAGTAAGGCATCCCTAACTCTTGCAATTAAGGCCAATATACATTTGCCTAACTTCTTGCTATTCCTACTGATTTACTTTCATTGGCTGGTGTCCAAGAACACCAAGATTTTTTTGTGTATCCCATTTCCCAATTTAGTACCATTTAAATAATACACTGCTTCTCACACTGAAATACATACCTGCACATTTAACCATGTTGTACTGCATCTGCTTCACACTGTTTGTCTACACGTATACAACCTTCAACCCCATTGATTTCCATCAAGCACTTTTTTAAAAAAACTAATAGCGATTTTCTTCAATTCACCCTTGCTTCCCTTCTTGTATGAAAACAGAAGAAAGTTTATGTTCAATTCCTCTGATCTGTCTTCGTTCAATTTCCCTCATTTCTGACTGTTAGGGACTTACATTTTTCTTTATCTTTTTTCTTGTCACTTTTTTTTTAAAAAACTGACTGCGAAAGTTTATAATGTTCCTTGCAAGTTTTCTCCTCTTAAAAATCAGTATTTTTGTCCTCATTTGCCGAATTCTAAAATGTGTCCTGTCCTCAGGCTTGGTGCTTTTTCTGGCAATTTTATGTCTCCTCTTTGGATCTAATATTATCCCTAATTTCTTCTATCAAGCATCTTTCTGGTTTTGTTTGTGGAACAGACAGCAAGGAAAAATTGTTTTAAATCATGCTGTGATCCTCAAATAACAGCTCTTGCCTATCCACTGCCCCTTGGTTTCCCCCTGTCTTTCTATTTAGGTTCCATCATTTTGCCATTCTAGGTTAAACCCTCCCAAACGGCGTCCAAGTAATAATCCAAGTCTCTTTTGTTAGGTTTAACTAAGTCAGAAATCATATGACACCAGATTATAGTCCAACGGGTTATTTTTTAAACACAAGCTTTCGGAGTGCTGCTCCTTCATCAGGTGAAGTGACTTCAGAAGTCAGACAACATCATAGGTTTAAATAAGGAGTGAGGCCCTATAAGACACATTGTTGATACACATCATGACCACTGGCTATTCACCATGCCCCTTCAGAATGACTTGCCAACACATCTTTGAGTCTGGGAGGCAACATACCATCCTGGAGTTTCTTTTACCACCACATAAATGCCTGTCTGTTGCCCTTTTACTAATGAATCCCATCTTACTGTCTCTGCCATTTTTGTTCCACCACTTGTGCATAGCAGAAGCAGCTGTTATGTCATGGACCCAGGTCCTACGACTATAATTCAAGAAGTGTCACCCTTTACATTAACTGAAATGGTCTGTCACGGAGGGGAATGCCCAGAGTCTCCTGCACTACCTCATTTCCTCCACTCTGCCTGGTAACCACTTACCCCTTTTCTACCTGTTCTGTTCACCTGGGGTGCTGTCCACCTTGAAGTTCTTCTCTGCACCTTCAAGATTGCAAAAGTTACCTTGTGTTTTGGCGACCAGAACTACATGCAGAATCCAGACAGTGTTCCTGAGCAGGGACCCCTGACTTGGATTCTTATAAACAAATAGTTTCTCTTGACCATGTGAACTTCTACCACATACCATTCCACCCCATACTCCAATGCTCCACGAGAACATACAAGTTACCCAGAGATATCTTCTATCGTGCCTGGTGCATGCCGTCATGAAATTCAAAACATTTCACAGGGGTTCACAGACAGCAATTAAATACTAGATAATTTTTCATCGCCGAAAATCAATGGTAACAGCCACACCCACAATGAGCTCATGCAGTATGAACTTGGCACCCAATTAGTTTCATGGCTCAATGTCACAACACCCAGAACCTGAACCAAAGTGAGTCAAAGGTTTAAACTTCACAGCCTTTGAACATGCACACGGAAACAAATCTCCAATATTACAACAGGTTGTGATTACAGTGTGTTTACTTAGCTTCCACAAGATCTGCTCACTGAAGGAGATCATTACCTAATGTGACAGGTTCCAAATAACATCACAAACAAGTACTTACTGCCCCATAGCAATGCTACCAATCCATACAGAGAATTAAAACAAATGACTAAAGCTGAATGAAGCAGTGTGAAACTGTGCTCGCTGGCACTAGACCAGTAACCCACAAAATGATATTGTATGAACAAATTATGAGCAGTTGGCCATTTAGCTCCAAACCTGCTCTGCCATTCAACTAATCCGTGGCTGGTCTCACTGTAACTTCAAATCCTTACTCCTGCCGATCACCAGTAAACTTTCGTCCACTTGTTTCACAAGCATCTACCAAGCTCAGAAATGCACCTCATCAGTTTTAAAGGGACAACCAATAGTTCTAAATTCTCCCAAAGGAAATATCTTCACCACATCTATCCTGTTAAAAAAAAACTCAGGAGTCGTGAGTTCATGGAATGCCCTGCCAGTAGCAGTGGTGGACTCTCCCTCTTTATGGGCATTTAAACAGGCATTGGATAGGCTTATGGAGGGTGGTGGGCTGGTATAGGTTAAGTGTACTTGGATTGACGCAACAGAGTGCCGAAGGGCCTGTACTGCGCTGTATTTTTCTATGTTCTATGTTCTATTTTGTGTTTCAATCAAGTGACAATGTCACTCCTCTAAACCCCAGTGAAGTTAAGCCTAGTACATAAACCATTCCTCATTGCACAACCTGCCGATTCCAAGTATTAGTTTCATGCATTTACATCTCTCCTTAAAAAAAAGAGACCAGACTGTGCACAATACTCAAGATAGTCTCACAATACCCTGTTTAATTGAACTTATTCACACAATGATAAAATTCGATCAGCTTTTGTAATTACTTAATGTTATTGCAAATTAATCTTTAGTAATTCATGTACAAGAACACCAATTACCCTCTGCATTTTATCATTTGGATAATATGCCACTTTTTTGCCAAAACAGACAATTTCACATTTTCCCATATTATACTCCATTTGGGACATTTTTGCCCACCCACTCAGCTTATGAAATTTCTTTTCTAACATCCTTGTGCCATCTTCACAACTTACTTTCCCACCTATCTTGATGACATCAGGAAAATGGTAAACATGCCTTACTTTCTTTTTCTGATCATTTAAATAAAATCATTAACAGTTGAGCCCCAGCAGAGTTCACTCTGGCATACTACTTGTTATAACTTGCCAATGTGAAAAGGATTCGTTTATGCCCACTGTCTCCTTCCTGTTAACCAGCCAATCTTTGATCCAATCTTGAATTTTTATTTCACCTATCAAAATGCCTTCTGAAAATTTAAATGCTGTACATCTGCTAATTCCTTTTTATCCACAGCATACATCACCTGATCAAAAAATTCCAACAGACTGGTCAAACACTACTTCCCCTTCATAAAAGCAGATTGACTCGGTCTTGAACTTATTCTCTGGCTTTGCTATATAAAAAATATCAGATGTTATACTAACTGGTCTGCAGTTTCCTTTCTGTTCCCTCTCTTTTTGCTTTGTTACAATTTAATGGGACTGTCTAAATTAAGGGAGATTTGGAAAATTAAAGCCAATGCATTAACTTTCTCAGCAGTCTTTTTTTGAAACTATAGGAACAAGTCCATGAGAACCCAGACATTTTTCAGCCCGCAGTTCTAACACCTTACTAATTGCCACTTCTAGTTTACCACAATGTCTCATACCCTTCCATTTCTTTATTTATTGTTGCGTCTGATACATTACTTGCAGCATCCAGCTGAAGACAGATGCAAAATGCTTGTTCTTTTTATCTCTCAGTTTCTTATTTTTTGCTGTCAATTCTTCAGTCTCATTTTCTATAAATCAACGTTTACTTTGTTACAAAACTAAAATTGCTGGAAATACTCAGCAGGTGTCACAGCATTCTATGGAGAGAAAGTGAAGTTAACATTTTGGATCGTGCATTGAGATAGTGCCTTTAGTTTTAATCTGTTTGCTCTCTTCATAAATGTCAGTCTTACCTGTTGGTTGACTTATCCTATAACAGTTGATCATTTTTAATACCGTATCTCTTTGGCCATTTCAATTACCACATCTTTCCAAATCTGATCCTTATCCCCACTATTCAATTTAAAATCCTCTTTATTTCCCTCGATGTGCGGTTGGCTAGAACATTAGCCCTAGTATGGTTTATGTAAGAACTGTCCATTTGGAATTGCACCCATATCCTCCAGTACAGGAGCCAGTGCCCCATGGACCAGAATCCACTTTTGCATTCAGCTAGTAATTTGCAGTTGTTCACCAAGGGAAAACAGAATAAGCATCAAAACTGGTCCTTGTAAACACTGACCTGTTTTTCAGGACAAGTAACGCGGTCACTCCTACCTTATCTCCCAATCCCACAATACCCAAGGGCATCCTTCAAATAGTCAACAAACACAGCATGACCTACACTGGATGACAAATGGAACCTGCATGCTAAAAAACATTCCACACTGCCTTTGTTTGGGATCATCTGCAAAACTGTGCTTTCAAATCAGTATCCAGAGCCCCCAGGAGAGATTTCTGAATCATACCCCTCAATACGTTGGCCAGACCCACATTAATACTATTAATATCAGAATCTGATTCCTCTCTTTCAGTCAGTCAATTACTTAACCATTTTCAAGTTTTACCTTGGATACACCTGCGCACGGCCAATTATAAATGAGCTGGACCCTGGGGAAAGAAGTCATGTTGAATTGTACTGTCTTGAAAAGTGCAGGATTAAGATACTCTGAGTCATATGAGAGACTACAACTAATCAGGCTGATAGAATTAGGATATGAACAAAGATGGTCAAACATATATGCATTTATGAACTAGACAAGGTACCCAAGGTCTACAAATGATTTGGAGATGCCAGTGTTGGACTGGGGTGTACAAAGTTAAAAATCACACAACACCAGGTTATAAAAACTGATTAAAAAATTAACACAATGTATAATTTCAGTTACATCACACTGCAAATTTTTGCTATAAATTCTGTGTCACGATCAAGCCCTCCACAATCACCTGATGAAGGAGCGTCGCTCCGAAAGCTAGTGTGCTTCCAATTAAACCTGTTGGACTATAACCTGGTGTTGTGCGATTTTTAACAAGGTCTACAAAGTTAATGCAGTGAACTGGCTCACAGAGATGGTAAGTGTGTGGAATGAACTGTCACAGGAAGTAATAGATGGAGGGAGTTACAACATTTAAAATATGTTTGGACAGGTACACGAGGGATATGAGCAAAAATGCAGGTAAATGGAACTAGTTTAGTTTGGGGAACTTGGATGAGATGGACCGAAGTGTCTGTATCCATGCTGACTGACTATGATTCTATTACAACATTAGTGAGAGCTCAGTGACCATTTTTAATTCTTTATTTTTTAATGTCTCAAATTGAGCCTGTCTGAATTTTTATGAGTAAATTGCACACTGCGCTACGAAGCAAGTATCCAGCAAAAATTTCTGATTCAAAAGCCTCCGAGTAAAGTCACAAGGGAGTTCAAGTCAGCTTGGCTGAAAATAAAAGCTTTCAGCTGACCTGCGCTCAAACTGCCCTCTGTATTCACTTAAGTGGTGCTCACACCTCCGAACAATTCGCCAAAAGAAAAAAAAACCTTGTGGCAAATTCCACAGTCAGACTCAAATCACGTGCCTGAATAAGGCATTAGGGAACATAAATGAAAAAGCAGAAGGCAAAGTAGTGCAAGTTACACACTTCTGCACAAAAAGAAGAACTTCAGGTTCCTTCAGCTCTATCATTCATCTCCGAGCTGTCAGACATGTAGAAACACAGCAGCATTTCAGTGCAAAATCACACAAAAGCAATTATTTGCCCCAAAAACGTCCACATACTAAATATCTAATACAGGCATTGAAAACTTTGGATTCATCAGATAATACGTTAGTGAGCACCTGATAAAGAAACCTCCCTTCCACTCAGTTCCAGAATTCACTATAAAATCAGAAGCGAGAAACCATCTCGCTGAATTTTCTTTTAAAAAGATAGGCCACTGCAACACAAGGGATAATCTGCTCAGTGGCACAAAATAACTGGACATTAGCAAGACTACACAGACTGAACAGTCAGCAGAAGAACCAGGGCATGCACAAAATGCTCGCTATGAGTCACTCTTCCTCTCCAACCTGTTCACTGCCTGTGCACAGCAATAATCTCCAATCCAGGTTTACAGTACTCAAAACATCACTTGACCATCAAGCTATTGATCAGGAGATGCAAAGATACAGAAATTGATATAACTCCACTGTAGCTATCGGCCTTGGTCACAAATTTCTCCTAACATTTAACACATTTTAAACTAACTCTAAGGGAGGAGAAATCATATCACATCTATCCTTAAAATATTCATTTACAAAAGTAAATGTGGTACTTTGTCTATTTTATTAAAAGACAGTAGATTGTGGGCCATTACATTTCTTCCTCAATTCTCAGGGTCACCTATTTCCAAGCTCTGAAATTTTGAAGAACTATATTTGACAGGATAGTATGAAGTATGAAATGAGGCCACTAGTCTTTCATGAAAACATAACGGTGAGTGGCCTGTTCCCAGGATCCAAGAACGCTAACCTACAGCAAATTTGCTGAAAAAAAAATGACATGTCACCCTCAAACCTCAGCAGATCTGGCAACAACTTGTACTTCAATTTGTAGTTCCTGTGACAGAAGAAAATGTCCCTAGGCACTTCCAATGCATATTACAGAAGCAAAGACATGGAGGTATTCGATCAGATGACCGGAGAATGCCTTAAAAGGAGGACAGTGAGGTTGACACAAAGTGCAAATTCCAGAGATTAGAGATCAGGTAAAAGCATAGCAACCAATGGTGAAGCGATTAAAATTGGGCATGGTCAGAACCTAGAATTACACAGGCACAGATATTCCACATGCAGTAGTCTGGCTGTCAGTTCTGAAACGCTCCTGATGTATGGTAGAGTGGCTAGTCCTTTGGGTTGTGGCATGTCCTCGTTCCGTGGTCTGTCTCTTAGGCATCTGTTGATAAAGTTGCGCGGGTATCCGTTTTTGGCGAATACCTTGTATAGGTGACAGCCAGACGACTGCGACCCTTAGGACTCCTAACGGCACACAAACCAACAGCCACGCTCAGACAACAACTCACTAGAACAAAGGACCCGATACCCAACATGAGCAAAACTAATGTAGTTTACAAAATACCATGCAAGGACTGCACAAAACACTATATAGGACAAACAGGAAGACAGCTAACAATCCGCATACATGAACATCAACTAGCCACGAAACGACACGACCAGCTATCCCTAGTAGCCACACACGCAGACAACAAGCAACATGAATTCGACTGGGAAAACACTACTATCATAGGGCAAGCCAGACAAAGAACAGCCAGGGAATTCCTAGAGGCATGGCATTCATCCACAAACTCCATCAACAAACACATCGACCTGGACCCAATATACCAACCACTACACGGACAGCTGAAACTGACACCCGGAAGCGGCAAGGACAGACCACTATAAATACCGGAAGAAACATCAAAGAAGCGCTTCGCAGGAGGCTCCAAAGCACCGATAATGTCACCTAGCCAGGGGACGAAACGTTTGCAACAAAAACTTCCAGCTCGGCGAACAGAACCACAACAACGAGCACCCGAGCTACAAATCTTCGCACAAACCTTGAACAATGAGAATTTTAAATCAAGACGTATAGTTCAGTTAGCACAAAGACGGTAGGCAAACAAGACAGCAGAGTTTTGGATAGCCTCAAATTTAGATGAGAGAGACCATCTTCCCATTATGGCTCATCTTTTGCCCATTCCTAATTTCCTTGAACTGATTCAAACAGATTAGAGGGGCATAGGGCAGTCAAGAGTCACTGGAAACCAGAGCAGATAAGGTCAGAAAATTTCCTTTCCTGAAGCACAGTGAACCAGATTGCTTAATCAACAATTCTACATTTTCTTAGCTTGACTTTTCACCTAACGTCCACGGTGGTATTCAAACCCATGTCCACATAGCCTTAGCCTGCGATTGCAAATTACCAGCACAATGAGAATATGACTACTCCACTACCGAAGTCTTTGAAAACTCAAGGCCACAGGAATAAACACGATTGAAGGTGTAGCAGATGACCTGTGACAAGTGAAGTTACAAACGAGAAAGCAAGTGGTCTTAGTAATGGCAGAGAAACATGGTAGGACGCTCATTGCAGAGTCAAACACGACAAAGACTGCAAATAGTCTGGTTTATTGTCAAAGTTGCCAGGAAAAGAGTTGAAGTTGGCAGTGTGCAGAGGAACAAAACACAACAGTTTTTGCCCAATACTTATGTCCTGCTCTGGATGCGAGATAAGGGGTTCACCGATACTATACTGATGGTCACAGACAGTGATATCAAAGGAGTAAGAGAAGCCATCATCAGTTCCCCTGCACTGCCAGAGCACCAGTCCTCCACCCTCAGATAGTCAAGAATGATGCTTTTGGATGGGTGGATGGGGGTTGTCGGTGGGTCATGGGGGTTTAGCATGCTCCAGGTGGGTTAAGGAGGACATAAAGAAAGTTGTGTTTCTTTGCCACAGTCACAAGTTGTCATTTTTAACTGTGAGAAATGTATTTTATAGTGGGAGGAACAGAATCCTAAGTGAAGGTATTTGACAGAAACTGCTTTATAAAACACTTCACAAGATTTGAAAGTGAAGGAGGTTAGAGGTGAGATGATGTTTACAGATAAAGATGGGGTCAATAATTGTGTGTTATTGATAGGGGTGGAGCTAGCAAATTTAAAGGGAAGAGGAACAAACACCTGAAGATATCACCAAAAGACCAAGTTGGGTGGTCAGCAGTTTAGACAACAAAAGGTCATCAACTTGAAACATTAACTTTTCACAGGGGCTGTTTTCCCTGGAGCGGAGGCTGAGGGGTGGCCTTATTGAGGTTTACAAAATTATGAGGGGCATGGATAGGGTAAATAGACAAAGTCTTTTCCCTGGGATTGGGGAGTCCAGAACTAGAGGGCATAGGTTTAGGGCGAGAGGGGAAAGATATAAAAGAGACCTAAGAGGCAACTTTTTCCACACAGAGGGTGGTGCGTGTGTGGAATGAGCTGCCAGAGGACGTGGTGGAGGTTGGTACAATTGCAACATTTAAAAGGCATTTGGATGGGTATGTGAATAAGAAGGGTTTGGAGGGATATGGGCTGGGTGCTGGCAGGTGGGACTCGATAGGGTTGGGATATCTGGTCGGCATGGACTGAAGGGTCTTTTTCCATGCTGTACATCTCTATGACTCTAAGTGTTGTCTGCTTTGCTGAGTACTTGCAGCAGTTTCTCCCATTAATTTCCCTCAACTTTCCCCAGGAAAGGCCAGATCACATGGTGGAAGTGATTTAAAGATATACACCAGCAGCACTGCCAGAGCCACAACCTTCCAGCTCAGTCACAAAGTCAAACAGTAGTTTTTTTATTTGAAGTTGAGAACAAGGAGAACTGTTGCCTGTGGTGAAAGACATCACAAAGGCTTTCACAACAAGCTCAAGCTCAAGCTAACCACTATCAGCTTACCAAACATGATTCAAGGTTTTTTAAAAACGTGCATTTGTGAAAAAGGAGGAAGAGAGACAATTGTCCAATGGCATTTAGCTTGTTTTTAAATTCAGTTATGGGTCAAGGGCATTGCTGGATAGACCAGCATTCATTACCCAACCCTGATTGCCCAGAGGTCAGTCAAGAGTCAACCAATGTGAGTTTGGTGTTACATGTAGGCCAGACCAGGTAAAAATGGCAGTTTCCCTACCTGAAGGACATCAGTGAACCATTTGGGATTTTCCAACAATTGACAATGGTTTCATGCTCATTATTGGACTCGTAATTCCAGATTCTTTTTTCCCCCAAATTGAATTCAAATTCCACCATCTTCCATGGCAGGATTTGAACCTGAGTTCCCAGAAAATTATCTGGGTTTCCAGATTAAACGTTCAGCTCACTGGCCATCACCTCCCCATAGAACACAATAGTACAGCACAGACTTGCATATGGCCCATATTTCACTTTTCTCTGCCTATTCATTCTTAGGACACATTGCCCATCCCTGGAATAGTGGTCAGCCACCTCAGAATTGCCAAAGTCATTGTGCTAATCCTGCTCCCACAATTTTAAACTCAGGGACTGATTCAGAATACTCTGATATGTCAAAGTCAGGATGGTGTGCAATTCAGACATTAGAAAACTGCCATGAATTTGCAGCACTTTACTTGGTTAAAATTTGAGTTTGCAAGGCTGAATTGTAGGTCAATAGAATTGTTGACCTATCCCTGTCCTGTAAACTCAAGGCAAATGAATTGCAGCCACCCTGTGCTAATGCTGGAGGACGTTCTGCTCAAAGTCTTGGAGACCAATCAAGCAGATTTCTGTCCCTAAACGGAGCTCCCAAGCAAGTCTTAAGGAGTCCAGCACACTCCTGACCACAGCATGGTACACAGTGGATTGAGAAAAAAAAATATCATTTATATCTGTCATTACTCTATATTGTTGTGAAGATTGAACTGGTTTAGTTTCTGGTTACCATTGATCCCCAGAAGTTATTCCTAGGTTTCTAAGATAACATGTACCTATGGACAATTATAGCCACATTTGGGAATACACCAAACATGATCTTCTTTCTCTCTTTTCAGACACTGGCTCATGCAACGAAGATTAACATTTCAGTTTTAATTTTATATCAGTCATTAACTCAAAAAGAAAAGTGTTGCACAGAAAAGAAGATTCAGAATCATCCTCGGAGGCTGAAGTATTGCCCACAGCTGAGACTTGAATGCAACTTTGATCCATAGTCATCATCAAAATGCAAGAATGGGTCCATATTTCCAATAGAACTCAATATCGTAACATCCTGCTTCTATTTACTTCACTCCTTTCATGATCTCAGAATGCAATTGCAAGCGTGACAAGTTACATAAACGGCTTTTATTATAAGCAAAAACAAAAGTTAAGGTTTTACTAAACAAGCTGTTTAAAGAGCACTTGTTGCGAGTGTTCAATAACTTTGTCCCACAGAGACAATGGTAAAGTGAAGGAGCCTTGCGTGACAAGAGCAGACGACCTTCTCGTCAAGACAAAGAAGAAAGCTTACTTAAGCTTGAGGACCAACCAACCCAATCACCCCGTGGCTCAACACTTCAACTCCCCCTCCCACTCCACCAAGGACATGCAGGTCCTTGGACTCCTCCATCGCCAGACCATAGCAACACGACGGTTGGAGGAAGAACGCCTCATCTTCCGCCTCGGAACCCTCCAACCACAAGGGATGAACTCAGATTTCTCCAGTTTCCTCATTTCCCCTCCCCCCACCTTGTCTCAGTCAAATCCCTCGAACTCAGCACCGCCTTCCTAACCTGCAATCTTCTTCCTGACCTCTCCGCCCCCACCCCACTCCGGCCTATCACCCTCACCTTGACCTCCTTCCACCTACTGCATCTCTAACGCACCTCCCCCAAGTCCCTCCTCCCTACCTTTTATCTTAGCCTGCTGGACACACTTTCCTCATTCCTGAAGAAGGGCTTATGCCCGAAACGTCGAATCTCCTGTTCCTTGCATGCTGCCTGACCTGCTGCGCTTTTCCAGCAACACATTTTCAGCTCTGATCTCCAGCATCTGCAGACCTCACTTTCTCCTCTTAAGCTTGAGGTGGCAAGGATCTGCCACAGTTTTAAAGGATTACAGGGTAGCTAAGAAAGAACCCAAAAATGGACTGATGAGAGCTAGGAGGAAGCACAGAAAAACCTTGGCGGGTATAATTAGACAAAACCCAAAAACATTGTATATGTGCATGAGGAATAAGAAAATGACCACAGTGGAGGGAACTTGTACCTGGAGTTTGAAGAGATAGGGAGGGCCTAATTGAGATTTTTGCTTCAGTGTTCACGATAGAGGGACCTTGTTGATTTGTGAGCACACTATGGACCAGGTTAATAGGCTTAAACAGATTGATTCTAAGGAAGTGGATGTGCTGAAAATTCTGGGAAGCATCAAGATAGATATGTTCCCAGGGCCAGAACAAATATATCCAAGGTTCTACGGAAAGTGAGGAATGAGACTGCTGCGCCTCTGGCGATGATCTTTGCATCCTCACTCTCCACAGGGGTAGTACCAGATGATTGTAGGGAGGCAAATGTTGTTCCTCTGTTCAAGAAAGGAAAATTCCTGGGAATTATAGACCTTACTTCCATGGTAAGCAAGGTACTGGAAAGGATCCCGAGAGATAGGATTCACGCCTATTTGGAAAAACAGTTTGATGAAAGATAGCCAGCATGGCTTTGAGGGGGGCAGATCATGCCTCACAAGCATTACTGAGTTCTTTGAGGATGTGACGAGACAAATTGATGAGAGTCAAGCAATGCATGTGGTGTAGATGAATTTCAGTAAAATATTTGATAAGGCACTCCACTGTTGGCTCATTCAGGAAGTTAGGAGGTTTGGGATATAGGGACATTTGGCTGTCTGGATACAGAATTAGCTGGCTGAAAGACGACAGTGAATGGTAGTGGATGGAAAGTACGCTGCCTAGAGGTCGGTGACCAGTGGTGTCCTGCAGGGATCTGTTCTTGGACCGCAGCTCTTGGTAGTTTTTATAAATGACTTGTAGGAAGAAGTGGAAGGATGGGTTAGCAAGTTTGCAATTGACAGAAAGGTCGGTGGTGTTGTAGATAGTGTCAAGGACTGTTGCAGGCTACCACAAGACATTGATAGGATGCAAAGCTGGGCTGAGAAGTGGCACATGGACTTCAACCTGGATAAATGCAAAGAGATTCATTTTGGAAGGTCAAATTCGAATGCTGAATACAGGTTTAAAGACAGGATTCTTGGCAGTGTGGAGTAACAGCGGGATCTTGGGATCCATGTACACAGATTCCTCAAAAATCGCCATCCAAGTTGATAGGGTTGTTAAGAAGGTGTATGGTGTTTTGTTTTTCATTAATGGGGGATTGAGCTGAAGAGCCATGAGATTTTGCTGTAGCTCTAAAACCCTAGTTAAACCACATTTGGAATATTGTGTCCACTTCTGGTCACCTCATTATAGGAAGGATGAAGATGCTTTCGAGACGGTGCAGAGGAGATTTATCAGAATGCTGCCTGGATGGAGGGCTTGTCTTACGAAGAGAGTTAGGGCTTTTCACACTGGCGAGAAGAAGGAAGAGAGGTGACTTGATAGAGGTGTACAAGGTGATGAGGGGCAAAGTTAGAATAGGTAGCCAGAGACTTTTCCGCAGGGCAGAAATAGCTGTCACGAGAGGTCGTAATTTTAAGATGATTGGAGGAAGGTATAGGGGAGATGTCAGAGGTAGATTCTTTACACAGAATGTGGTGGTTGCATGGAATGCACTGCCAGCAGTGGGAGTAGAGTCAGAGACAGAAGGAACTTTTAAGCAACTGCAGGACAAACATATGGATGGCAGTAAATTGAGGGGTGTGTTGGTTAGGTTGACTTTAGATTAAGATAACTGCTCGGCACAACATCATAGGCTGAACGGCCTGGACTGTGATGCACTGTTCTATGTTCTAACATAATTTGGTTCATTGGTCTCAAGGTATGATTCGCACTTGGTGACAGTTTGTACAATGATGTGTGAAAGGTTCCAAGTTCAATTCTGGATGAATCCCCAATTACTGTCAATTGCTGCGTAAGCTGTTAGGTGTGATTTTGGGCAGGTTGTGTGAGTGGGCAAACGTTTGGCAAGTCCAATGAAACATGGATAAGTAGGAGGTTATCCACTTTTGTCACAAAAAAGAGGAAGGCAGATTACCTGAATGGCAATAGATTTGAAAAGGGAGGTGCAACGAGACTGGAGTGCCTTCATACACCAGTTGCTGAAAGCTAGCATGCAGGTGCAGCTGTTGGTGAAGGTGGGAAAAGGTATGTTGACCTTCTTAGCGAGATGGTTAGAATACAGAAGTAGAAATGTCTTGCTGGAATTGTACAGAGCCTTGGTGAGATCAGAAATGGAATATTGTGTGCAGTTCTTGTCTCTGTACCTTAGGAAGGATGGATGTTCTGGCCATGGTGAGAGGCTCAGCTAAGTTTTACCAGATTCCTGGTATGGCAGGATTGATGAATGAACAGAAACCAGATCAGTTAGGACTACATTCACTGGAGATTAGAAGAATGAGGGGACACCTCAGGAATCTATAAAATTTAACTGATCTAGGCAGGGTAAACATAAGATGCTTTCAATAACTAGAGAGTCCAGAATCAAGGATCACAGTCTAAAGATCTGAGGTAGGCCATTAAAACTGAGCTAAAGAGAAATTTCTTCACCCAGAGTGATGAGCACATGTTTACAATAAGAAGTCAGACATAGTTCTTAGGCTAAAAAAATCAAAAGACATAGGGAAAAAGCAGGAACAAGGTATAGTTGGATGACCTGCCACAATCATATTGAATGGCAGAGAAGGCTTGAAGAAGCAAATGGTCTACCCCTACATCCATTTTTTATGTTTCTGCGACAAGACAACTCAAGGTATGCAAATTTGATCAAGAATAATGCAGCACAAAAAAGGACGCCCTTCAATCACCATGTCTGTTCCAAACTTCAGAAGAGCTAAAATGTACCACTCTCCTGTTCTTCCCCATGATCCAGCAAATGCTCCTCCTTGGAATATTTGTTGTACTTTCAAACATTACTTTAAAATCTGCTTCCACCTTTCAGCCAACACATTCTAAATCACATTAAGCTCAGAATAATTTTGTAGATGACAAAAAAAATAGAAAATTTTATAATCTGAGTGAGATAAACTGAAGAGGGCAGGGGCAGGTGGGGTGCACAACAAGCGACAGATGAAATATGCTGCAGGGAAGTGCAAAGCAGCAATATAAAAGGGCAAATTTTCAATAAGGAACAGGAGCTGAGGAAAAGAAGACTATGTGTGTGTAAACCAATGAAGGTCATGGCAACTTGAGCAAGTGGTGAACAAAGTATTCTGGATTATAGGATTTAGAAACAGGGGCACATAACACAAAAAGGTATGATAAACCTGTAGAAATATTGATTTAACCTGAACTGATGTAATCAATTCTAGACCACATTTTAGGGTGCGCATACAGTCATTACAAAGTTTTGAGAAGATTTGGAGCTCAGGTTGAGGTTTTGGATGTAGGCTACCTTACTGAGCTCAGCGAGCAAACCTCCATCCAAAAGTCATTAGAAAGGCTAAAGAAAAAGTTTACAATAATTATTACAAGAAAAAGAGCTTAAGTTATATAGCTAGTTTGGAGAAGTGAGGTCTGTTGCTCTGGAAAAGTAAAAGTTTAGAGAAGATTTGATACAAGTTTTAACATTGTGAGTAATCTACTAAAACAAGGACAGGGGTAATCCATTCCCATTTGTGAAAGGACTAAACATCAGAGGACAGCAACTTGTAAAGTTGGGCAAAAGAAACAACAATGACAGGAGGGAAAGCATTTTTAAGCAGCAAGCGGTTAGGATCTCTAGTGCACTGTGTTGTGGTGGAGTCAGTATCAACAGAGATCTTCAAAAGGCTTACAGCAAAATAAATCTACACGAGGGAACAGCGGCTCATGGGCACAGAGTTACTTTTCCAAAAAACTGAAGCAGAAGATGGACTGAATAATGACAGCAAAGAAATAAACCTCAGACAAAATCAGCCCCTACTATCAACAGAATTAAGTTACCCTCACTTGCACTACAAAAGTCATTCATAGTTTTCAACACCATAAAGATTCCCATGACCCATCCCTATTCAATCACAGATAGGATTCCAATTATATGTCTGCACATCACAGTATGAGAAAGCAGTGATCAGTCAGGTTGTACCAGACTGAAAGAACAACAACAAACATAGGGGAACAAAGAGGGACCCGTTGAGTGGAGAAAGAATGACCCAGGCGGGTAAAGGAGAAGAAAAACACAAAGGTTTGGGAAGAGGGGTGAGAGAAGAATGGGGAGGGACTGGCGCTGGTGGGGGTTAGGGACACAGAGAGAGGGGGGAGCAGTAAGCCAGGGCAGGGCGGGGGGATCACACTGACTGGGCTGGAGGAGAGTGGGTGGGGAGCCCGCAGCAACCTCTGACACCTTCTCCCACCCCCACCCCCTCCCCCCAGCTGGAGGCCAGCCTCCCGGTCGCTATAGAGACGGCACAGCGCCTGAGTGACACTGAGCCGAAGCCTCAAGGAGTGAGGACCCAGAAGCTGCACCACCACAAGGGCCTGGCTCTTCCCCGGGCTGGGCGGAATGCAGGCTGCAGTCCCCGCTACCGCGGTTGCCTGCCCCTCAGCCGAATCCCTGGAAAGCCTGAGGCCTGGGTAACCCTCACAACAAAGAAGCCTGGGCCCTCTGCCTCTCTCCCGCCTGGCCCAGCGACCCAAAGCTGGCGCCGCACTCACCAGATCGCGAGTGTTTTCCATCAGGACCCCGCTCTCCTACCGCCTCCTCCGGCTCACCGCCTCCCGCTCCCGCTCCCGCTCCCGGTCCCGCTGCCCCTGGTTTTTCTTCAAAGCTCCGCTGCGGAATATCAACAAAATTAGCATATCGGCCGGCTGACTGCGCCTGCGCGCCGCCGGCCCCGCCCCCTCCTCCTCAGTCACGTGGTGCCTGGGCCTTTAACTGGGAGAGGTCGCGCGCATGTGCAGATTGGAGCTGCTGTGTCAATTTTAGCCTGAGGTTTCCAGCCCTCATCTGTGTGCATTCTTTCCATTGCAAATCCCCAAGGTCCACACTCAGAATGTAAACATATCACAGTCAACTTATCAAACTTTAACGACACATGTGCTCCTGTTAGTGGGAGCAGCAGGTGAGGTCCCAGTAACAAGCTGTCTGAACACCAGTTCACCTCGCCCTGAGATCTTTGTATGCTCTCTCTCTCTCTTATCAAGAAGACAGAGTGAGAAATCACATCACACCAGGTTATAGACAATCGCCTGACGAAGGAGCAACGATCCAAAAGCTCGTGTTTCCAAATAAACCTGTTGGACTATAACCTGGTGTGTGATTTTTAACTTTGTCCACCCCAGTCCAACACCGGTTCCTCCATATCAAGAAGACATAGCCCCAGTTAACATCTTCGTCAAATGACGGCATCCCGAAGTACAACAGACCCTCGTACAGCACCACTGATCCAGAATCTGGTTTCCAGCATCTGCAGTCATTGTTTTTACCTCGTACAGCACCACAATGTCAGCTTAGTTTTGATCCTGGACTCTCCAGGGCACACTTTCACGCAACTGCCATACCACTCAGAAGTAAATTTTCCTTTCAGAAGTAAGAGTTTATTAGGCTATCAACCCTGATGCTACTGCCCCTAACATTGCCCCTAATCTTGGCTCTCACAGTCAAGGCACCAGCTAGCCGCTGGTAAATGTACACAAGTTGTACCGCAGCTTGTTCTGATGCCTTGGAGTACATTGTAAAGGTGGAGCATTTCAATCAGTTTACAGTGATCACAGGAATTATTAGCATCTTAGTGATACAATTATTAAGTAATCTCCAGTATTTTTGCAAGAGAAATCGAATGTATGCACTTCAGGTGAAGTGCGGTTAGAGATATAAATGTATCAGATTGTATAGATAAAATTCGGTTCCGATTGTCGCACCATACATTCTGTCCATTTTTTAAATATTCTCGTGCGCCTCTCCAGTTTCCCTTTAACTGTATCAAAGCTACTCACCTCAGTCACCCTTGTGGTCGTATATTCCACATTGTCGCCACAATCTGGTTAAAGACTTTGATCCTGAGTTTCTTGTTGAATATGTTCGTAACAATCTGATGTATTCGTGGACCTTAGTTTGGGAACCACAAGTGGAAACATCTCTATTTATTCCCACTATATCGTATTGTACTTATAACTTCTTGATTTCGTGACAAAACATGCAACGAAGTTAAAACAAAAAAATTTCCGGGTGCTGGAAATCTGAAACAAAAACGGAGGAAGGGTCATAGACTCGAAACATTAACTTTGCTTTGTCTCCACAGCTGCTGCCAGACCTGCTGAGTTACTCCAGCAATTTTTGCTGCTTGATACAACAATATGAGTTCACTGTGACCAAAATCTTTGGTAATACTTTGAGATGTGGAGATACAGCACCGCAGTGGATGGTAATTACCATGTGACCAAAAAATTTGTGCAATTCCCAATTTAATTTGCACGCTGGGTGTGCTGTCTCTGCCCAGTGGCATGACCTCGACACATTGGCTCAGAATTAAAAATCTGCAGATTTTTGTTGACAGTTTTTGTCACTGGGTTTGTCATTGCCTTTCACCACCAGAGGCAGGTTGAGGAACTAGTTTCCAAATTTATCTTAACTGATTCTGATGAAGAATCACCAGATTTGAAGCATTGACTCTGATTTCTTTCTCCACAGATGCTGCCAGACCTGATCAGTTTCTCCACAATTTCAACTCATGTTTCAGCTGGAAGGAGAATTGAATCTGTGCTTTCAGCATGATTCTGAACCACACATCAGCCATTATAAAGTCCCTGTTTATCTCCCAACACCTTGCCCCTCCACATTTCTGATGAAGGGCTTATGCCCAAAACGTCGAATCTCTTGCTCCTCGGATGCTGCCTGACCTGCTGTGCTTTTCCAGTGCCACACTTTTTGACTCTGACTCTCCAGCATCTGCAGGCCCTCACTTTCTCCTCATAATCATTGAGCTTGCCAGAACACATGATCTACTTAACATTTATAATACATTGATAATTACATTCCTACACTTAGATATAAACATTACTATGTCAACAGCACAACTGTCACCCGAAAGTCCAAGGTTGAATGTCCCGGACCGCTGAAGTGTTCTCTGACTGGGAGGGAACACTCCTGTCTGATGATTGTTCTGCAGTGTAAATTCATCAGTTATCGTAGCGTCTGCTTGGTCTCACCAATGTACAATGCCTCAGGGCATCCTTGCTTGCAGCGTTTCAGATAGACAACATTGGCTGAGTCACATGACTACCTGCCATGTACATAGTGGGAGGTGTCTCCACGCATAATGGTGGGATTCGTGTCAACATTCTGACACATCTTGCAGCATCTACCGTGACAAGGTTGTATGGTATTGTCCTGAAAGCCAGGCAGTTTGCTACAAATAATGATCTATTTGAGGTTTGGTGGCTGTTTAAAGGTGAGCAGTGGAGGTGTGGGGAAGTCTTGGCAAGATGTTCACTCTCATCGATAATGTGTTGCAGGCTGCAAAGAACATGGCATAGTTTTTCAGCTCCTGGGAAGTACTGGACAACGAAGGGTATCCTGTCGGTTGCAGCTCATGTCTGTCTCCTGAGGAGGTCATTATGGTTCCTCGCTGTGGCATGTCAGAATTGGCGATCGATGAGTTGCGCATTGTACCCCGTTCTCATGAGGGCATTCCTGAGTACTTCCAAGTGCCTGTCACGTTCCTTCTCATCTGAACAGATCTTGTGTATGCATAGGGCTTGTCCATAAGGGATGGCTGTTTTAAATATGTTTCGGGTGGAAGCTGGAGAAGTGTAGCATCATGAGGTTATCCATGGGTTTGCAGCAGAGTGTGGTACTGAGGTGCTATCCTTGATGGAGATGCATGTGTCCAAGAATGAGACAGATAGAAGAGAGTGGTCCATGGTGAGTTTGATAGTGAGATGAAAATTGTTGATGTCACTGTGTAGTTTTTTCAGTGACTCCTCTCCAAAGAAACATCAACTTATTGGACTATACCCTTCAACCAGAAGAGATTGAAGTCCTTAGCAGGGGTCTCAATTTCTGCCCCACCACCAAAATGGACCCTATGATTCTTGCAGCAGACACGGAGGAACTCATCAGACGAATGAGGCTCTGGGAAATCTTTCAAGATGTCAGCAGTGATCCCAATGAGCCCACCGATGAACCTGAGCAGTCATCACAGGGATCTATAGAGGAGCGACCAAAGAAGGAGTCAACTTGGACCCCTCCGGAGGGCCGCTGCCCTGAGCTTGACATGTTTGCTCAAACAGTCAGGAAATATATAAAGACAGATTCATCAGCCGTACCCACAAGGTCGAGTAAAACATCACCCGATCACAGCGCAACGCCATCCAGGCTCTCAAAGCCAATCACAATATTGTCATCAAACCAGCAGATAAAGGAGGAGCCATCGTCATTCAGAACAGAACAGATTATTGCAAGGAAGTGTACCGACAACTGAACAACCAGGAACACTACAGGCAACTACCAGCCGATCCGACCAAACAGCACACCCATGAATTAAACACACTGATCAGGACTTTGGATCCAGTCCTTCAGAGTTCCCTATGCACATTCATCCCACGTACATCTCACGTGGGCAACTTCTACTGCCTTCCAAAGATACACAAAGCCAAAACACCAGGACATCCCATCGTATCAGGCAATGGGACTCTGTGTAAGAACCTCTCTGGCAATGTCGAAGGCATCTTGAAACCCATTGTACAGGGACCCCCAGCTTCTGTTGCAACATTACAGATTTCTTACAGAAACTCAGCACCCACAGACCAGTCAAACCGGGAACATTCCTCATCACAATTGATGTTTCAGCACTATACACCAGCATCCCCCACAATGACAGCATTGCGGCAACAGCGTCAGTACTCACCACCAACAACGACCAATCTCCGAACACCGTCCTACAATTCGCCCGCTTTATCCTTGATCACAGGTCTTCACTTTTCACAATCAGTTCTTCATCCAGAAACATGGAACAATCATGGAGACTAAATTTGCACCCCAATGTGCCGACATTTCCATGCAGAGGTTCGAACAAGACTTCTTCTCTACACAGGACCTCCAACCAACATTATACACCAGGTACACTGACGGCATTTTCTTCCTCTGGACCCAGCGAGAGGAGTCACTGAAAAAACTACACAGTGATATCAACAAGTTTCATCCCACCATCAAACTCACCATGGACTACTCTCTATTACCTGTCTCATTCTTGGATGCATGCATCTCCATTAAGGATGGGCACCTCAGGACCACTCTCTCCCGCAAACCCATAGATAACCTCACGAGGCTACACGTCTCCAGCTCCCATCCGAAACATATTAAAACAGCCATCCTCTATGGACAAGCCCTATGCTGTACACAGGGTCTGTTCAGATAAGGAGGAACGTGATGGTCACTTGGAAGTATTTAGAGATGCCCTCACAAGAACAGGGTACGATGCACAACTCATCAACTGCCAGTTCTGACGTGCCACAGCAAGGAAACACAATGACCTCCTCAGGAAACAGACATGAGCTGCAACTGACAGGGTACTCTTCGTTGTCCAGTACTTCCTAGGAGCCAAAAAACTATGCCTGCAACACATACGCCTACGTTTTTCGCAGCCTGCAACACATTATCAATGAGGGTGAACACCTTGCCAAGACTTTCCCCACACCTCCACTGCTCGCCTTTAAACAACCACCAAACCTCAAATAGATCAATATTCATAGCAAACTATCCAGCTTTCAGGACAATACCATACAATCCTGTCATGGTAGATGCTGCAAGATGTGTCAGAATGCCAACACGGATACCACCATTACATGTGTGGACACCTCCCACTATGAACATGGCAGGTAGTCATGTGACTCAGCTAATGTTGTCTATCTGAAACACTACAGGCAAGGATGCCCTGAGGCATGGTACATTGGTGAGACCAAGCAGACGCTATGACAACTGATGAATGGACACTGCAGAACAATCAACAGACAGGAGTGTTCCCTCCCAGTCGAAGAACATTTCAGCGGTCCGGGACATTCGACCTCGGACCTTCGGGTGACTGTCCTCCAAGGCAGACTTCGGGACAGGCAACACCAAAAAGTGGGAATGACCTCAACCAGGATCTTGGGTTCATGTCACACTATAGGTGGCCCCATTGCATTATACACACACACAGATGAACATACACAGACAGACACACACATGCACTAACACTCAGACCCTCTCTCATACACTCCCACAAAAACCCTCTCACAGACTTAAACCCCATTACATTCACAAACATACACACACCCTCTCACAGACATAACACCACCCCCAACACCCACACACCCACATGCACACATACATATATAAGTGTGTGGGGTGAATTTGTACTTACAGAATTACATTTTACTTTGCTCAAAAACTGCATAATCCATGTAAGATTCTGAAAATCAGTTTTTTAGATTAGAATCAGTCTGATCATTGTGCACAGGCAGCCTCACAGGGAGTTAACACCTTCAGTACCTTATCTGGGCCGACAAGACACCAATTGTTAAAGTGCACTTGGAAATGTAACTTTTAAAAAAAGTTTTGCGATTTACGTATTAAAGAACTGACACCAACATGGTCATTCTAAAAGATGAGAGACTTAACAAACAATTGAGCCTTTTTCAATATATAGTTTCAGTTACATCACACTGGAAACTTTTGCTATAAATTCTGCGTCTTACAATCTTATTCTCCACAATCACTTGATGAAGGAACCGTGCTTCGAAAGCTCGTGCTTCCAAATAAACCTGTTGGACTATAACCTGGTGTAGTGTGATTTTTAACTTTGAGGAAGTAACATACTGTTAAAGGTGGACAAGTGAATATATTATACTTAAGTTTTCAGAAGGCATTTGATAAGCTTATTGCAATAAATGAAAACTAACTGTGCAACGTGTAACATTTTTAAAAAATTCACATGAGGAATGCGAGTAGCATTATTGTCTGTTCCGAGTTGCCCATGAGAAGGTAGTTGTGTGCTGCCTTCTTGAACTGCTGCAGAGCATGTTGTGTGGTAGGCTTATTGTCATTTTATGGAGGCAAATCTAGGATTTTGATCCAGCAACAGTAAGGAAAAGTGATATATTTCCAAGTCAGGATGGTGCGAGGCTTGAAAGGGAATTGGCAGATGGTGATGTTCCACTGTGGATGGAAGACTGTCAGACAGCAAGCACAAATAGATCACTTTCTGCTTAGCAAGATGTTATGAATGGCGTACCACATGGATCTGAGTTAACAATTTACATAAATAACTTGCATGAAGGGATAGACAATTTGGTTCTAAATTTGCTGATGACATCAATGTAGGTTGGAATGGAAGTTATCAAGACGAGATAAGGAGGCTATAAGTGATACAAATAGATTTACTGAAAGGGCAAAGATCAGGTAAATGTGAAATGCTGTACTTGTACCATTCTCCACCACTCTCATTCTATACACTCACCACCCTCAGTGTGAAAAGGTTGCCCTTTTGGTCCCTTTTATATCTTTCCCCTCTCACACTCAACCTACGTCCTCTAGTTCTAGACTCACTCCCCCCCAGGGAAAAGGCCTTGTCTATTTATCCTATCCATGCCCCTCTTGACTTTATAAATCTCTTTAAGGTCACCCCTCAGCCTCTGACACTCCAGGGAAAACAGCCCCAGCCTATTCAGCCTCTCTCTATAGCTCAAATCCTCCAATCCTGGCAACATCCTTGGAAATCTTTTCTGACCCATTTCAAGTTTTACAGCATTGTTCCAATAGGAAGAAGACCAGAATTGCACACAATATTCCAACAGTGGCCTAACCAATGTCCTGTACAGCTCCAACATGACCTCCCAACTCCTGTTGGTAAAAACAATGACTGCAGATGCTGGAAACCAGATTCTGGATCAGTGGTGCTGGAAGAGCACAGCAGTTCAAGCAGCATCCGAGGAGCAGTAAAATCGATGTTTCGGGCAAAAGCCCTTCATCAGGAATAAAGGCAGAGGGCCTGAAGCGTGGAGAGATAAGCTAGAGGAGGGTGGGGGTGGGGAGAAAGTAGCATAGAGTACAATAGGTGAGTGGGGAAGGGGATGAAGGTGATAGGTCAGGGAGGAGGGTGGAGTGGATAGGTGGAAAAGAAGACAGGCAGGTAGGACAAGTCATGGGGACAGTGCTGAGCTGGAAGTTTGGAATTAGGGTGAGGTGGGGGAAGGGGAAATGAGGAAACTGTTGAAGTCCGCATTGATGCCCTGGGGTTGAAGTGTTCCGAGGCGGAAGATGAGGCGTTCTTCCTCCAGGCGTCTGGTGGTGAGGGAGCGGCGGTGAAGGAGGCCCAGGACCACCATGTCCTCGGCAGAGTGGGAGGGGGAGTTGAAATGTTGGGCCACGGGGCGGTGTGGTTGATTGGTGCGGGTGTCTCGGAGATGTTCCCTAAAGCGCTCTGCTAGGAGGCGCCCAGTCTCCCCAGTGTAGAGGGAGACCGCATCGGGAGCAATGGATACAATAAATGATATTAGTGGATGTGCAGGTAAAACTTTGATGTATGTGGAAGGCTCCTTTAGGGCCTTGGATAGAGGTGAGGGAGGAGGTGTGGGCACAGGTTTTACAGTTCCTGCGGTGGCAGGGGAAAGTGCCAGGATGGGAGGGTGGGTTGTAGGGGGGCGTGGACCTGACCAGGTAGTCACGGAGGGAACGATCTTTACGGAAGGTGGAAAGGGGTGGGGAGGGAAATATATCCCTGGTGGTAGGGTCTTTTTGGAGGTGACAGAAATGTCGGCAGATGATTTAGTTTATGCGAAGGTTGATAGGGTAGAAGGTGAGCACCAGGGATGTTCTGTCCTTGTTACGGTTGGAGGGGTGGGGTCTGAAGGCGAGGTGCGGGATGTGGACGAGATGCGTTGGAGGGATCTTTAACCACATGGGAAGGGAAATTACGGTCTCTAAAGAAGGAGGCCATCTGGTGTGTTCTGTGGTGGAACTGATCCTCCTGGCAGCAGATACGGTGGAGGCAGAGGAATTGGGAATACGGGATGGCATTTTTGCAAGAGTAGAGTGGGAAGAGGTGTAATCCAGGTAGCTGTGGGAGTTGGTGGGGTTGTAAAAAATGTCAGTGTCAAGTCGGTCGTCATTAAGGGAGATGGAGAGGTCCAGGAAGGGGAGGGAGGTGTCAGAGATGGTCCAGGTAAATTTAAGATCAGGGTGGAATGTGTTGGTGAAGTTGATGAATTGTTCAACCTCCTCGCGGGAGCACAAAGTGGCGCCAATGTAGTCATCAATGTAGCGGAGGAAGAGGTGGGGAGTCGTGCCGGTTCTATGTAGCCAACAAAGAAATAGGCATAGCTGGGGCCCATACATGTGCCCATGGCTACCCCTTTGGTCTGGAGGAAGTGGGAGGATTCAAAGGAGAAATTGTTAAGGGTGAGGACCAATTCGACCAAACGAATGAGAGTGTCGGTGGAAGGGTACTGTTGGGGATGTCGGGAGAGGAAAAAACGGTGGGTTTGGAGGCTCTAGTCATGGCGGATGGAGGTGTAGAGGGATTGGATATCCATGGTGAAGATGAGTCGCTGAGGGCCAGGGAAACGGAAGTTTGGAGGAGGTGGAGGGCGTGGGTGGTATCTCGAACGTATGTGGGGGGTTCCTGGACTGGGGGGGATAGGACAGTGTCGAGGTAGGTAGAGATGAGTTCAGTGGGGCAGGAGCATGCTGAGACAATGGGTCGGCCAGGGTGGTCAGGCTTGTGGATCTTGGGAAGGAGGTAGAACCGGGCAGTGCGGGGTTCCCGGACTATGAGGTTGGAAACTGTGGATGGGAGATCTCCTGAGGTGATGAGGTTCTGTATGGTCTGGGAGATGATGGTTTGGTGATGGGGGGTGGGGTCATGGTCAAGGGGATGGTAGGAAGAGGTGTCCTCGAGTTGGCGTTTGGCTTCAGCGATGTAGAAGTCAGTGCGCCAGACTACCACTGCGCCCCCTTTATCTGCTGGCTTGATGGTGAGGTTGGGATTGGAGCAGAGGGATTGGAGGGCTGCTACTCAATACTCTGACCAATAAAGGAAAGCATATCAAACACCTTCTTCACTATACTATCTACCTGCGACTCTACTTTGAAGGGAATATGAACCTGCACTCCAAGGTCTCTTTGTTCAGCAAAACCTTCCAGGACCTTACTGTTAAGTATATAAGTCCTGCTCTGATTTGCTTTCCCGATAGATAGATAAACCCTATCTGTCACTCCTCAGCACATTGGCCTCTCTGATCAAGATCCCATTGTATTCTGATGTAACTTTCTTCGTTGACCATTACACCTCCAACTTTGGGATTCTATGACATAGATCACTGATTCCAACTGACTATTCAACTTTCAGTATAACTGTTCTGTTAATGCTATTTTCTTTCAGGGTCTCTTTCTCACTAGTTGCTTGGTTCTTTTGTATTCTTGGGAGGAGCTTTGTATCTTCCTTCATGAAAACAGTGTCAAAGTGGTTGTGTAGTTTCTCTGCCATTTCATTACTCCCCATTATAAATCATCCTGTCTCTGCCTTAGTTAGTCCAAACTTCCCTTTTCTAATTATTTTTTACATTTCTAGAAGCGTTTGAAATGCATTTTAAAAAATCTTTCTCACTAGTTATCTTTTATATTTTATGTTGTCTTCATCAGTTTTTGGTTCTCCTTTGCTGAATTCTAAAATGTTCGCAATCCTCAGTTTACTATGTTTTTGGCCATTTTATGAACCTTCAACTTCTCTTGTTAGCCCTGTTTAGATCACCTTTACCCCTGGATTTTTATAATCTCAATGCAATGTACATTTGCTGTAGTCCTATATAATCAATTATTTAAATTATTATCTATTGTCACTCCTTCTAATGTAGTTTCCCAACTGTGTCCAGTTTGTCCTTCATACATTCATGGTGCATTTTGTTTAGGTTTGAGACCCTGTTTCAGATTGAGTTACATTACTTTCAAATTTAAAATGAATTTCCAACAGACTATGGTCAGACTTCCGTGATGACTCCTTTACAATAAGATTATCAATTAGCCCTTTCTTCTTGTGCATTCTAAAATAGCCTGTTGTCTGGTTGGTTCCTCAATATACTGCACTGGAAAACCATCACATATATGATTGAGGTTCATCTAATACTGGTACAGTAAGACACACTGTTGAACATAAATGGCTCCCCTGGGGCTAATTCAGTACAAAAATCATTGAACAAAATTAATTTATGCTGGTAATGTTTGACAGATACTTGACTGAGCATCAACATCCTAATATGTAAAAGTCGAATCCACAGAACTATATTTGAGATAGAAAGCAAATTACCAAAACGTGTTTCAAAGCACTTTTATTTATTGATGGATTTTCTGCTCAGTAAAAAGATTTAGTATTGTCTACATAATTTTTGAAGATCTTCAGCACACCCATGCCAGGCACATAATAGATTAAATGGAGAAAAACATTTATGCATGATAGCTTCTGACAGGAGCTATAGTTTATGATATGCATTGTTAAAGGATGAGTTAATTGAGGTTTCTGGAATTTTAAAAGAGTAAGTCACCTTTTACACTGGTTGGGGTAATATAACTAGTGGGTTTAACCTTTAAATCAGAGCTGTATCATTCAGGAGAGCAGTTAAGCAACACAAAAAGCAATAGACTTCAGTTGAATTTATAGCTTAAAATCCTGACATCAGTAGATGTTTTGCTTGATGAGGACAAAAAAAAAATTAGGAGCCAAGGCAGTTGCATGGAATTAAGCTAATAATCAACAATTCATGGGACAGTGGTACCATCCCGAACCCAGGCCCTGGCTCAAGTCCCACCTGATCTCGAAGTGTGTAATAACATCTCTGAACAGGTTGATTAGAAAAATAGGTTAACTTAAAAAAAACACAATGCTCTCACAGAATAGTAGAGTAGGCTCAAGGGATTGAATGGTGTCTTCCTGTTCTAATGTTCCAATTTCATAATATGATCCAAGTGATTATAATCTTCATTTTATGAAAGTTTAAGACAGGACTCAAAGCAAACAGCAATAACATAACAAATATGTGCAGTGAATTTCGAATATACTGACCCAGACAGGTTCTGAATAAAAGCCCTGAATTGAAAATAACAAGAAGTCAGTTCCATTATGCATTGCTCCTGCCAGTGTAAAATATTTGGGTCTGAAGTTAGCTTGGAAATCAGCTTGCTGTTTACTTAAATTTTATACGTCTTGAATTTCACTGTCAAATCAGCCACATTCAAGAGATGAGACAGCGTGATTGTTCAGAATCTATGACAGAATTGCTTCCAAATGATTCATGCACAGATCTTTTTTTTTATTATTTGTTCAAGGGTTGTAAGTATCACTAGCATGGTGGCATTTATTGGCAGCCCCTAATTGTCTTGGAGAAAGTGGCAGTGCTCTGCCTTCTTGAACCACTGCAGTCCATGCTTTTTTAATTTCAAAAATATACTTTATTCATAAAAAATCTTTACATATGTACATAGTGACAAATGCATTTTGGTTCTGTACAGTAGCATGTTAAACAAACAAATAAATATTGGAATTTGGTTCTAGCTAAACAAACTCTCTTACTCGAAGACAAATTATCGAACATCTATTCACATGCATTTGAGGCACTTGGAGCATCTGATAACTAAATGGACCTCAATTTAATATTGGTAGAAGGACCTCTTTCCCCACATGCCTTGGCGGCAACTGCTCCAAGCTTTACAGTATCCCTCAGTCTTGAATCTTGGAATGTGCCAGTCTGCAACGTTTGGTTGGGGTCAACTCCTTGTTCTGGAAGACCTATAAGTTTCGGACAGACCAAAGAGTGAATTTCACCAATAATTCTCCAGGAGCAGTTGGTGTTTGTCTCAGTATGCATCCTTGGGAACAGACTGTAGAGCAGAGTCCTGCGTCACAGACCTGCTCAGGACGAGTCTCGACAAAAAGCACAGCATCCTTCTCCAACTTCTTTTGTAAAAGCATAACATACTTTAGGGACACCTCCTGTGTTGTTAGGAAAAGAGTTATAGGATTTTGACCCAGCAACAATGGAAGAAGAGTGAAATAATTCCAAGCTGAAAATGCGTTGCTGGAAAAGCGCAGCAGGTCAGGCAGCATCCAAGGCCTTATGCCCGAAATGTCGAATTTCCTGTTCCTTGGATGCTGCCTGACCTGCTGCGCTTTCCCAGCAACACATTTTCAGCTCTGATCTCCAGCATCTGCAGACCTCACTTTCTCCCTGAAATAATTCCAAGTCAGGCTGGTGTCTAGTTTCGAGTGGAATTTCTTCTGAGGTGATGGTGTTCCCATGAATCTGCAGCACTCACCATTCTAGATGCTAAAAGTTAAAAGTCACACAGCACCAGGTTATAGTCCAATACGTTTATTTCTAAGCACTAGCTTTCAAAGCGCTGCTTCTTCAACCACCCAATGAAGGAGCAGCCCTCCAAAATCTGTTGGACTACAACCTGGTGTTGTGTGATTTTTAACTTTGTCCACTCCAAATCATAACTAGCTTCTAGATGGTAGACATTGCAAGTTGAAAGGCGCTGAATGAAGTCTTGCTAAGTAGCTGAAGTGCATTTTGTTGATGTTGCACAATGCAGCCATTTTCCACAGAAGTTGATGAAGGTTTCTCCCAGATGTTAGAGTCTGCAATTTTTTTGGCTCTGCACTCATCTGGACAAGTAGTGTGTGTCCAGTCACACTCTTGACTGCTGTTTTGAAAATGGAAGACAATGTTTGGGAATTCAGACAGTGAGTTACTCATTGCAGAGTTTTCAGCCTTTGATCTATTCTTGTGACCACAGTATTTATGTAGCTGGTCATTCAATTTCTGGTCAATTTACAATGCGGTTACAAACTGAGGTGAGGTGAGGTGAGCAAGAAAACTCAATTTTTCAGGAATGAAAAGCAATGATTTCATTGTATCTGAACTTGCCCTTGAATGCATGTCTTTTCAGTGGAAATTGACCCCCTCTCCACAGCTCAGACATTCTTCAGACTGTCTTCCAATATCAATTGACCAAGGTTAATGTCTTACAACTCAAATAAAAGCAAAATGCTCATCTTGGTTCATCTTGGAAATCTGAAATAAAAACAGAAAGTGTTGGAGAAATCCAGTAGCAGTGGCAGCATCTGTGGAGAGAAAAACAGAGTTTAAGTTTTGAATTTAATACATCTCTTCTTCAGGAGAACAGTCACACTGGACTTGAGCAATTATTCTATTTCTCTTTCCAAAGATGCTGCCAGACCCAGAGTTTCTCCAGCACTTTCTGTTGTTTTTATTCAGTACCATGGCAGATCTATATATCAGGACTACAGGGATAACAGCCAAATATGGATCCTGATTCAAAGAAAAATAGACTAAAAGAAGTTCACTCACACAATTGAGTTTTAAAGGAAGAGAAGACAAAACAGGTTAAGAGAAAGAATTCTTAAGTATAGGATCTCAGCAGTTAAAAAGCAACACAGCTTACAATAGGGTGATATTATTATATGAGATTTTACTGTCCATCGCAAAGGTATGAACTCTTGTACACATCCATCATATTTCAGTATGAAAAACATGAGTAAAGATAAAGAATGAGTTCATGCTGCCTTCTTCAGATTTTGAGCTGAAAACGTCTGAGCACTTGGTAAACTGAAAATGTCTTTCGTGACCGCAATTAGCCTGACATGAAGGAACATTGCTCAGTGGTAGCAATGAGTGTCTAACTGACCCAGGAAAACGTTCTTTAATGACAGTACTCAACCTCTAACTGACTTCAGAAAACTTTAATAGGTGACAACAAGTAATATCTGATTGTCAAAGCAATGATCTTAAAAAGTACAAAGCACAAATACTTAGCTGTTTTGGGCTGTTGTATGGTTGTGAAAGATCCAACAGAAATGGAAACTTCCTTTGATATCCTTCCATTTTTTTCTTCCTTATCCCCCTCTAATTTCCCCTATTTAAACTCATCCATACTATTTGCCTCAACCACTTCTTGCGGTAGTGAGTTTTACATTCTAACCACTTTCCAATTGAAGACATTGCTTCTGAATGTCCTATTAGATTCACTAGTGACTGTGCATTTTGTTTTATCCCAGAGATCTGGTTGACTCACTGGAAACATTGTTCTTATTCCTATTTCATCAAAGTCTTTCAGAAATTTAAAGAAATTCCATCAAGTCACTCCTCAGTCTTCTGTCTTCCAGAGAAATGAACCCTAACCTGTTCAATCATTTGTCGTCTAGTGGAGGTGAAATTATATTATATACTATTGAAGAAAAAATTGGAAATATTCATATACGATGGGATCCATTGAAATGATTCCTGTGGAGAAATCATAAGTTAGAAACAACCAATTCTACTGAATGACCCTCGAATTAAGAGATTGCCAAGATTCCATTTTTGACGCTCTTATTTTCACATGAATCAGAATCAACACAATTCACGAGTTAACAAATAAATATTACTTAAAATAAAGAGATCGTTTTTTTTTAATAAGTTGGTCCAACTAAGATTTATCTGACCTGATTCCACGATTTGCATCATTCCCTACACAAACATAGAACTTTGCAGCTACACAGTTCCACAGTGTGCTGCTTTTATTCATGTAAAGTAGGTCAGCAGTCCTGTTCGAATACAGCTTTCACCTTGGAGTTTCATTGATACGATTAACTCACGTACGCTTCTACAAATCCATTCATCCTGAAGTCAGGACCTCAATGTCATAAAATCAGAAATTCTAGAGTTTTAATAGATGGTTCAGATATGTAACTTTTTATGAACAGATTCTCAATGTAGTTTCACAGATATGGTGTTGTCCAATGGAATTAGCTGATTGGATACAGACGTTGCTATGGTAACAGTGAACAGTTCTCAACACGTTCTATATTAGTACCAAATGTCTAACACTTAGTACAGATACATCTACTTAAAAAAAAATTTACTTCACCAGTACTCAGTATTAACCACTATTCAGTAGCCAAGGAAATAAGGCACTCATTACAATCCTACACAGTCATACTGTTCTTTCACAACAAAACAGAAATTACTGGAAAATCTCAGCAGGTCTGACAGCATCTGTGTGGGGGACAATCAGAGTTAATGTTTTGGGTCCAAAGACCCTTCCTCAGAGTTGGAGGTCTTTCAGTCTTTTTTTTTGGTCTAATACTATTCTTTCATCTCATTTCATGAAAATAAATGAATAAAGCACACAAGAATGGTGAGGATCACAATGAATGGGAAGACAGGTTTGCAGACATAAATGGTCCGTACCTTTTCATAGTGAGAGGACAGAATGGAAATGGAGTCCAGAGGAACAGAAAGACAGTTAGGCAAACAAAGGGATAGATAATGGTAAGCAAGGGAAGGAGAAAAGCTGATAGTGGCGACCATGAGTTGGAGGTGCTGAAAACAGCCCATGTGATGACAAGGACGAGGATGTAGGAGGTGGGTAAATGACATGGAAGGAGGTGTCCAGGCTCTAAAATTATTGAACTCAGTATTGAGACTTGAAGGTTGCAGGGTCCCAAGCAGAAAATGAGATGTTGTTCCAGTTGGAGCAACGTAGCAGACCCAAGACAGAAAGGTCTTGTCACTTGGTCCATTATGCTTTTTTCATCTCTTTGAAAGAAACCTTGTTTCCCCCCTCTTTGCCCATACTTTAGCAAATTTTATTTTACAAATATTTATCATTTCTTTTTAAGCATTATTATTGAATCCTGCTCCTGCAATCTGTCAGAAAATGCATTTTAGATCATAAAAAATTGTTCTAATTTCCCCTTTGGTTCTTTTGCTAATTATTTTAAAACTGCGCCCTGTTGAATTTAAGTTTCAGAGTCATATTGAATTCAAAACATTTACTGTCTCTCCACAGATGCCACCAGAGTTGCTGAATTTCTCGAGAATGTTGTTTCTCAAATCTCTAATATCCACCGTACTTTACTTTGATCTTAAATCTGTGCCCACTACACCACCCCGAAGGCCTTGACATCTGTCTAAAAAATGGCATCCAGAAGTGAAACTAACATTCCAACAGAGGATTAGCATTTACTAATCAGAAATCTAACCTCACAACTAGATTTGAATATATGGCTATTGACTAACATATTGGAGAACACTACCAACCTTAACTATGCTGTAAGCATTTTATTTTCACTTCAGACGTAATGAATCATCTATAGTCACAGATTTGGCCAGCTGTGTCTCTGTAGCTATTGATAGTTACATTCTACTGGTTTCTGTGGTTTTGTGAGGAAAGTTTATTTGAGACAATGTGAACATGGTTCATAAAATAACAAAGCACAGCTTAACCCAATGTATGAGGCATGATTTAACTTACTGTTTCCATTTTGGTCACTTGATTTACCTTTGGAAAAGTTTCAACACTTTCTTGTGATTTATCTTGGTGTACAAATTAACTGTGAACTTAGCTTGCTCCAAAGGTGCCTTGTGCAGGAACAATGCTGCATGTCATATATAATTAACCTGTGAATAACTTGCTACTGTATTGCTGAAGGGGCCTGTATGTTGCTCACAATGAGAATGTGAATATCTCAGGCCTGTTCTTCGGCTATTCTCCCTCTCTTCTAAAGAAACATTTCACATGAACTTAATGGCAGTCCATTGACTGCTCCTGCTTCAAAGTAGGAAGGTCCTCTTCAGAATTCTTTCTCAGTTCACTGATCTCAATCATCTCAACAGATGGGCAAGGTTGAGGAAATCTGCAGGTATTTCTGTCCAGATTCCTATTCAGTAACTTCCAAAATTAAACTGTATCCTTTTCACACAAGATGACAATTGGATTTGCTTCAGTTGGCCCACACTCTAATTATTGCATGTTTTCTCATTTTTTTCTGAGCTAGTCACACCAAAATCTCATGATTTTAATTAAAAATACTCATACTGATATAATGCCTTATAGGATAAAAATGATTCATACAATCTGTGACAACTTGAAAAGATAACAAGTTTAGAATATAGCCACTTGACAAGTGAGAAGTTGAAGCTGAAGATGCTGTGCACATATCCAGGGAGACAAAGTGGTTAAAAAAATTGATTAACTTGGCTCAGTTCATAATGCTGTCACCACCAAGTCAAAAACATGCAGGTTTGAGATACAAGAACTTGAGTATGTCTCATTAGCTGACAATCTGCTGCCTTAAGTGTAATGAGTGTTAAGGATGAGAAAGGTTCTCCACCAAAAACATGACTGACTAGTTAATCTGTTTGGTGCTAATACTGGTTGTGTGAGGAACGTAAATCTAGACACTATTCCTGTTCTTCTGACATACCACAGGTCATTAACTGACAGGACAGGGAAACTGGTATCGAGATATAAAGTTACCATTCAGCCCATTAAATGTATGCTACCAATTTAGAGCAAAGTGGTCAGTCCTATCTCCTTCCTGTACGTCCACAGCCATGAAAGTTTAATTCACTTGATTTGCCAACCAATTTCCTTTTGGAATCATTGCTTGCCTCTATTTTCACTAGTCCTTGGTTGGCAGAGAGTTCCAGGTCATTACACACACTGCATCAAAACATTCTTCCTCAGAGCCCTTTGATCCTTTGATCCAAAATCTTCAAGCTGGCCTGATCTCATCAGCTAATAGGAACAGACTTAGAATTAGAAGGAGGCCAATTGATAAGATCGTAACTGATCTGATCATCCTCAACAGTCACCTCCTGACTTTTCCCTATAATGCTTGATTGCCTTACTGATTAAAAATCTGTCTCGCTCAGCCTTGAAATTCCTTAATGACCCAATTTCCACAGATTCATTACCCTCTGAGAGAAAAGAGTTACCCCCTCAGCTGTTTTAAATGTGGGGCCCTTTCTCAAAGGTAATGGTCTCGATCCTACACTCTCCCACCGGGAAGCAAACGTTTTTGCATCTGCCCTGTCAAGTCCCTTAAAAAACTTGTATGTTTCAATCAAGTTACCTCTCATTCTTTCAAACTCTAATACTGTAGAGTATTGGTCACTATATTGACAGAAGGATGTTAGTGCACTGGAAGCAGTTCAGTGAATGTTTACTAGACTAATACCTGGAGTGAGTAGATTGCCTTACGAGGAAAGGTTAGACAGGCTGGCCTTATATTCTTGGGAATTTAGAAAAATCAGATGTAACTTAATTGTAACATACAAGTTCCTGAGGGGTCTTCCCTGGATGAATATTAAAACGATCTTTTCAATTGCGGAAGAATCCAGAACTATAGGTTGTTGTTTAAAATACCCATTTAAAACAAAGATGGGGTAGAATTTTGTTCTCTTAGGGTTGTAAGTCAGGGGATACAGATCTTTATTTTAAGGCAGAGATATCTTTGAATTTGAATTAGATTAGATTACTTACAGTGTGGAAACAGGCCCTTCGGCCCAACAAATCCACACCGACCCGCCGAAGCGCAACCCACCCATACCCCTACATTTACCCCTTACCTAACACTACGGGCAATTTAGCATGACCAATTCACCTGACCCGCACATCTTTGGACTGTGGGAGGAAACCGGAGCACCCGGAGGAAACCCACGCAGACACGGGGAGAACGTGCAAACTCCACACAGTCTGTCGCCTGAGTCGGGAATTGAACCCAGGTCTCAGGCGCTGTGAGGCAGCAGTGCTAACCACTGTGCCACCGTGCCGCCCAATGATTTATTGTCACTTGCATTTTACAGTGAATGATACTGGAAAATACAGCAAAAAGCTTCAAGTCACCACAAACTGGCACCCTTTTGATTATCACTAAGGGGATAAAAGATTATTGGGGATATGCAGGAATGCAGAGTTGGACAGAGGTTATAAATCAGATCAGCCACCATCTTATTGATTGGTGTAGCAAGTTTGAAGCCTAATCTCGTTCCAAAATCTGCTGAACTTGCATGCCAGCTTTTTGTGATTCTTGGACAAGTACTCTGAAACCCCTCCCTTTGGTAGCTTTCTGCATTTAAATAATATTTAGCTCCTTTATTCTTCCTGCCAAAGTGCATAACCTCATATTTTCCTACATCATATTCCATCCGCCAAGTTTTTGTCCACTCACTGAACCCGCCCACATCCCTCTGCAGACTTTTATCTGCACCAATTGCCTTCCCACCTATTTTAGTCCCACCTGCAAACTTGGCTACAGTACATTCATTTTCCTCATCTCAGTCATTAACACATACAGAGGAACCTTGATTATCCAAAGGTCACAGGCAGGGAGTATTTCATTTGGTTAATCAAATGCCAGAATACATTGGTAAAAACAATGACTGCAGATGCTGGAAACCAGATTTTGGATTAGTGGTGCTGGAAGAGCACAGCAGTTCAGGCAGCATCCAAGGAGCAGCAAAATAGACGTTTCGGGCAAAAGCCCTTCATCAGGAATAAAATAGTTTAGCCAAACATTGGGACCTTGCAATCTTGTTTGGATAATCAATGCTGGATAACAGAGGTTCCTCTGTATAGGAAATACTTGTAGCTCCAGCACCAATGCCTGTGACATTCCAGTGAAAACAAATTACCATAGTGCTAATACCCCATTATCCCAATTCTGTCTTCTATTAGTTAACCGATCCTCAATCTATAACATGCTTCTTCCAAAATAGGGGCTCTTATCTTATTAAGTGTGCACTACCTTTTAGTACATATTCTGAAAATCCAAATATTTATTACATCCACTATTTCCCTTTATCGATCTTGCTCGTTACCTCCTCAAAGAACTCTAGTATATTTATTTATCAGGTATGATTTCCCCTTTATGAGGCCATGCTGATTCTGCTTTGATCATATGTTTATTTTTTAAATGCTTTGCTATTACATTCTTTATAGCAAATTCTAACATTTTCCCAAAATCAGACATGAAGCCAACTGGCAGATAGTTCCCAGTTTTTTTGTCTCCTTCCCTTCTTTAATAAAGATGTTACATGAGAAGTTGTCCAATCCTCCTGGACTTTTCCATAATCTAAGGGTTCTTAGAAGATTACTTCCAGTGCATCCACCATTTCTATACATATTTCCTTTAATTTCCACAGTACAACCCATCAGGTTCTGAGGACCTCTTGTTTCCTTAGCCATTTGATAATTTTGTACTTTTGTAATATTGTTATTGTCTTCTTTTGTGAACACTGATGCAAAGTATTTATTCAACTCCACCTTTTCCTGGTTCCCCATTATCATGTCCCAAGCACCATTATTTAATGGGCCTCTGTTCACTTTTGCTTTTCTCTTCCTTTTTACGATTTAAAGAAGCTCTTGCTGTCTGTTTTGATATTACAGGTTATTCTGTTATAACGTGTGTTTCATCAACATGAATTTCGCTGAATGCAATCGATGAACTGGGGGCACTTTTTCCACAGCACAAACTTTTAAAACATGGCGGATTCATTGTTGGTCTGTGTGACAAGCTGATAATTTTGTTGGCATTTTTTGTTGGCTGTAATGTGATTACAGTGCCAACACTAAGTGCTGTTTCTATAGTGTGATTTTTCTATAATGCAGGATTGCACAAGAACGCAACCATTGTGTTATAGAAGAACTGACCTTGCAAGTTTACCCTCAAAACTTGTTGTTTTTTTAGACACCTTTTGTTGATTTTCTAAAAAATAATTTCCCAGTCCCACTAATCTTTGCCGCATTATACATTTTTTCTCTTCTTTTAATTTGATGCTATCTCTGACTTCCTTTCCTTTGGCTAATCCTATGCACTTCTATCAAATCTCTCCTTAACCGGTTTTGCTCCAAAGAGAACAAGTTCTGTTTCTTCACCCTCACCTTGTAGCTAGACTCTCTCTGCTCTGGAATCATTTTGGTAAATCTCCTATGAAACCTTTTAAGGAGTCTCAAGCCACTCCAAAAGCATTATGACCAGAACTTATTACCCAACCAGAGGTTTATAAATATCATAACGTGGATATTTATGATATCCCAATTTGTGAAGTCAAGATGCTTTAAAATCTACTTTCTCAATATGTCCTCTCAAGTCAAAGATACGTACATAGGAATTTGGAGATTCATTTGTCCATTTGCAGTCATTAGAACTATGTAATATAATGAACATTGCTTCAACATTAAAATGTATGTTCAACCAATTCATCTGTAGGCACTGGAAATGTGAAATAAAAACAAAATGTTCGAAATACCCAGTCAGCCTAACAGCACATGATGAACTTTCATTAGAACCAGTTCCAGTATTTTCTGTTAACATGCCAGGAAAAATTCTCTTGCTTTTGTTTGAAATAGTTCCATTGGGACTTTTTTCAATCAGCCCGAGATAAGGCAGCAGGGCCTCATTTTAACATCGTCTATAAAGTGTGGCATTTCCAATTGTGCAAAATTGGAGCATTGAGTACAAAATTCAAAACAAGTCCTGGATAAAGATTACAAGCCGTAACTGACACTCAGAGAAATGAATGGCTCAGGTGGCAGCATCAACAAAAGAAATATGGTAGGCAGAGTTTTGGACGCGCTCACATTTACAACTTAAATCTGTGATTCGCCAACAGTTGCATTGTATTGCCTAATATGATTGATAGAAGGTAAATGCATGGTTTATGTTTCACAAGCAATTCTGTTTATAACAGCTTTGTTTAGGAAGGGATCTCCTCTGTTGTCTTTAAACTATGTGTCTCAGCTTTAAAAAAAGTTAATTTACTCAACTATTGAAACAAATCTAAGACCATAAGACATAGTAACAGAAATTAGGCCATTCAGCCCAACGAGTCTGCGTCACCATTCAATCATGGATGATAAGTTTCTCAACCCCATTCTCCTATTTTCTCCCCATACCTTTGATATCATAACAAGAGGGATTGAGTATAGAAGCAAAGAGGTTCTTCTGCAGCTGTTCAGGGCCCTGGTGAGACCATACCTGGAGTACTGTGTGCAGTTCTGGTCTCCAAATTTGAGGAAAGACATTCTGACTATTGAGGGAGTGCAGCGTACATTCACGAGGTCAATTCCTGGAATGGTGGGACTACCTTACACTGAAAGACTGGAGCGACTAGGCTTGTATACCCTTGAGTTTAGAAGACTGAGAGGGGATCTGATTGAGACATAAGATTATTAAAGGATTGGACACTCTGGAGACAGGAAACATGTTTCTGCTGATGGGTGAGTGCCGAACCAGAGGACACAGATTAAAAACATGGGGTAGACTATTTAGGACAGAGATGAGGAGAAACCTCTTCACCCAGAGAGTGGTGGCTGTGTTGAATGCTCTGCCCCAGAGGGCAGTGGAGGCCCAGTCTCTGGATTAATTTAAGAAAAAATTGGATAGAGCTCTCAAGGATAGTGGAATCAAGGGTTATGAAGGTAAGGCAGGAACAGGATACTGATTTAGAATGATCAGCCATGATCATATTGAATGGTGGTGTAGGCTCGAAGGGCAAAATGGCCGACTCCTCCACCTATTGTCTATCAATCTATCTCAGTCTCAAATATACTCACAGAACACCAGGTTAGAGTCCAATAGATTTATTTGGAAGCACTAGCTTTCACAGTGGTGCTTCTACATCAGGTAGCTGTGGAGCAGGACCATAAGACAGAACTTATAGCAAAAGATCAGTGTCATGCAACTGAAACAATATATTTCTCCACACTTCAGGCTCTCTGCTTTTATTCCTGATGAAAGGCTTTTGCCCGAAACGTCGATTTTACTGGTCCTCAGATGCTGCCTGAGCTGCTGAGCTCTTCCAGCATCACTAATCCAGAATCTGGATTCCAGCATCTGCAGTCATTGTTTTTACCTGAAATGATATATTTAACAAGCCAAAAATTGCTGTTAACTCTTTCCTCTTTTAAAATGGGTTGCAGGTTTTATGTGCATTAATACAGTAAATCCCAGAACTTCTTTTAAGTCATATTCAAGATAACAATCAAGATTTTATTTTTTTAAAAAGCGACATCTCAGCTCAGACAATGCAGTAAGAGGTTAGAGTCTGTCTGTATCCCAATCTTGAGTCAGACTGGTTCTATTTCCAAAGTGGAATTTATAAAATATTACATGGATTGACAGCCTGCATTGGCTGCCAGCAGGTTCTGTGCACATTTTGAACAAAATAGAATGTATCTGTGGATATAATTCTGCAAATGCAAATTCACCCCATTGACTTGTTTGTGCGTACATCTGCAGGTGAATGTGAGTGCATGAGACTGTTTGCATGTTTGGTAAAGTGTGTGTGTGAGAGTGTGATGGAGTATAAGCCTGTGAGAGTATGTATATGGGTGCTCGTATGTACATAAGAGAAAGAGAGAACTTACCAAAGTTTGGTGCTTAGCCAAGCTTGGTATTCATGAGGATAGCCTCAACCAGGAACTTGAGTGCATGTCACACTACAGGTGACCCCACTACACTACACATTCTCTCACACACACACACACACACTTACACAGCCCCTCTATTATACACAGTCAAACAATCCACACTCTTACTGGCTCATGTTTATCACACACACATACAATCTCTCTCATGCAAGCACACACACATCTATGGGGTGATTTTACATAATATTTCAGATACATTATTTTGTTCAAAAAGTGTATTATCTGCAGGCAGTAAATCCATATAAAATTTTATAAATCCCACTTTGGAACAGTACAGCCTGACTCAAGATTGGGATACAGACACATTCTAACCTCACACCTTTAACACATCGGTTGAGCTGAGATGTCACTTTTTTTTTGTAAAACCTTAAGTTATCTCAAGAACATATCTTAAAAGTAGTTTTGGGATTTACACATTAATGAACCAAAACCTGTAACCCATTCTAAAAGAAAGACTTAACAGCAATTTAGATTTGTTCACTATATCATCTCAGTTGCTTGACACTGTAATCTTTCACTAAAAATTTTATGTCTTATGGTCTGCTCCACAGCTAGCTGATGAAGGAGCAATGCTTCCAAATAAACCTGTTAGTCTATAACCTGGCATTGCGTGATTTTTAACTTTGTCCACCCCAGTTCAACACTAGCTCCTCCACATCTTAAATATACTCAGTGACCTTGCCTCCACAACCCTCTGTTGCAATGAATTCCATTGAGTCACGACTCTCTGTCTGAAGAAGCTTCTCCTGACTCTAACCTCACACAGTCCCTGTAATTGCACAAAAGGCAGAAGAATTAGAGACCAGCCTGGCTGCGAAACAGCACGTGACCAAATCACGAGTCGCTGTAACACCCCCTTCTTTCGTCATTGAGCAGGGCGGGATTACGCCGTGTGCGGGAGCGCGCAATCTGAGGGCGAGACGGTGCCCGGCAAGCGGCAACGCGCAGTGGGGCGGGGCCCAGAGCTGAGGGGGCGGGGTTGGAGCCAGTGGCCTCGAGCCGAGCAGCGTCGTCAACAGGGAGGGAGCGGGAGACGGCCGAGAAGAAAGCACCTGGAGCTGAGGGGAAATACAGATGGTTATCTTCTCAATTTCCTCTGGCGTGATTCACTAATTTGTTTGTATGTTTTACCCTGCACGTCAATAATTTAAAGAAAATGGAAATGGACGATGGGGTAGTTTACCAGGATGACTCCAATACCAATGTTATGTCGGAGCGGGTGTCGGGCCTGGCGGCCAGTATTTACCGGGAGTTCGAGCGGATGATCCGCAAATACGACGAGGACGTGGTGAAGGACCTGATGCCGTTGGTGGTCGGTGTGCTGGAGAACCTGGACGCAATGTTCGCCGAGAACCAGGAACACGAGGTGGAGCTGGAGCTATTGAGGGAGGATAACGAGCAGCTGATCACCCAGTATGAGCGGGAGAAAGCCCTACGGAAGCACGCCGAGGAGGTGAGTGTGTGTCTGTGTCTGTCTGTCTGCGTCCCGGGCCAGGGTGAGGGCGCCGCCGCTCTCCATCGGGATGGCTCCCGCTCAGACCTCTCAACCGAACCTGTGTTTCCCCTCCTCCTCATTGGACCAGAGCTTCAGACTAAAACCCACCCCCTTTACTCCCTGCACCGTGATTGGTCATCTGACCCGTCACTCTGCTCGCGAGCAAGTTTGGTTGCACTACGATGACAACCTAACGGGCCCTAGTTTTCAAAACAAGCCCCAACTTGCGTGTTATTATTTTAAAAAATAAAGCGGGGTATTTATTCCCGAAGGTTGTGTCGACGCCGAATTGTTTTGGTAACATATTTCTTTTGCAATATCTTGTGGCGTGTGTTGGCACAGTGTTTCTTTGCACGTCATCCGCATGAATAAGCGCAACATTGGATGTGGGTTGAAAACAAAATCTTACTGGTGAATTCTTCCTTAGTGGGCCAGAATAACCAAGAAAATTTAAAGTAACATTTCCAACACAGTTTACCAGAGACCAGTTCAGAGCTTAACATGCGAACTGTTTGTCTTTAAAATATGAGTTGAGGTGTTAAGAACCTAATGGCCTCTGTTTAGTTTTATTCCAGAGAAAAAGGTTTTGTGTCTTCTTCCTAAAAGGAATATATTTTCAGAAACACTGCAGAATATTAGAGAGCACAGGGAAACAAAGTGCAATTATTCTTGCAATTACGTGAAAATAAATGATCTTGGAGTTGCCATTGACACAATTTGCAGAGTCTGGAAGTATAGCTTTTTCCTCCGTGCATATAATCATATAATCAAACCGTGCAGACAATTCCTGTGGATTCCTAACTATTTTCTTTTGGATTTTCATGGAGAATCTGCAGAATAGTTCTATTTTAAAACATCGAATTATTAATAATTCAACATCTTCCACTGATTGTGATTGGCTTTCCATACTGAGATGGGTATGGTGGACGAAAGCCTAGGTTTCAGTATGACACCATGTGCACCTTCTGCACTTATTAAATTCTCTGAGTAATATTACAACTGAATTGAATGTTGGTCTGACTTGATACTCAATTGGCACTTGTGTTGGTTTTGACCACATCCTTAGTTCCACCCCCCTCATCTTTCAGATAATTCACCATCTTTCAGATAAGTCACCATTCACTCACCCAATACCGTAAACACAGGATTGTTTACATGCCAAACAATGAGTTATCCCACAATCAGCAAACCAGATTTAAGCTCTGCAGTCTTGCCACATTCGCAGTGGTGAACAACTCACTTCAAGGGTAGCTAATGTCCTAGTGGTATTATCACTGGATTATTAATCCAGAGACCCGGCTAACGTCCTGGGGACTCGGGTTCAAATCCCACCGTGGCAGATGGTGAAATTTGAATTCAGTAAAGTTCTGAAATTAAGAGTAATAATGACCATGAAACCATGTTGACTGTCAAAAAAAACCTTCTGGTTGACTAAAGTTCTTCCTTTAAGGAAGGGCAACTGCTGTCCACATGTGGTTTCAGACTCCGAGCAATGTGGTTGACTCTCAACCTCCATGAGAGATGGGCAATAAATGCCCTCATCCTGTGAATAAATACAAAAGTAAAGAGGAGATACCATGAACATTTTCATCTTTTAGCAACGGAGGAGTCCAGCACATCGGTGCAAATGACAAGACTGAAGCATTTACATTGTCTTCAGCCAGAATTGCCAAGGTGTTGATCCCATCTCTACTTTGTCCTAAAGTCCCCAACTTTCAACCAATGTCATAATCTCCACAATAGCAAGAAATATTTGATGACAATGGAAAGGATGTGGGCCCTGACAGTATTCCAGACAAAGTGCAGAAGATGTGCTCCAGAACTAGCCATACTACCAACAAAGCTGGTTTAGTACATTCAGAACTCTGGCAAATACTTGTCAATTTGGAAAAATGTACAAATATATCCTGTCTACAAAAGGCAAGACAAATCATCCAAGCAGTTTATCACCTCATCAATTTACTTTCCATCAGTGGAGTGATGGAAGGTGTTGTAGATACTGCTTTCAAGTCAAGGATGTGATGGAATACTGTCCACTTGCTAGGATGGGTGCAACTCCAAAAACATTCAGGAAGCTGAACACCATCCAGGAAAAAGCTGTCTTTTGATTGGCATGTCAATTCTATCACCTATTCACTCCCTTTCACTGATGCAGAGAAATTGCAGCAGCGTGTACCATCTACAAGATGCTCTGCAATAACTTGCCAAGGCTCCCTGGACAATACCTTCCAAAGCCACGATTTTATCATTCAGACGATGGCAGCATAGATGTAGGAGCACCATCATTTTGCCCTGCATGCCATGTACCATCTTAACTTGAAAATATGGTGCTGTTCCTTTGCTGTAACAGGATTAAAATCTATGAACTCGTCCTGTAACAATACAATGTGTGTGTCTACATAAGCAATTTGCTATCAGTTAATGAATGGATGTAAGTTTGCTCACTGTCACTGAGCTGGGAGGTTCCTTTTCAGATGTTTCATCACCATACTAGGTAACATCATCAGTGAGCCCCCTGTTGATGCACTGGTGTTAGTGTCCCACTTTCTATTTCTGCATTTAGGTTTCCTGGGGTCGGTGATGTTTTTTCCTGTGATGATGTCATTTCCAGTTCTTTTTCTCAGAGATTGGTAAATGGGGTCCAAGTCGATGTGTTTTGTTGGAGTTCTAGTTGGAATGCCATGCCTCTAGGAATTCTCGTACGTGTCTCTGTTTGGCTTGTCCTCCGATGGATGTGTAATCCCAGTTGAAGTCGTGTTCTTCCTCATTTGTATGTAAGGATACTAGTGAGAGTGGGTCATGTCTTTTTGTGGCTAGTGGATGTTAATGCATCCTGATGGCTAGTTTTCTGCCTGTTTGTCCAATGTAGCATTTGTTACAGTTCTTGCATGGTATTTTGTAAATGCATTAGTTTTGCTTGTCTGTATGGGTTTTTTTTAAAGTTTATTAGCTGCTGTTTTAGTGTGTTGGTGGGTTTTGGGCTACCATGATGCCAAGAGGTCTGAGGACTCTGGCAGTCATTTTCGAGATGCCTTTGATGTAGGGGAGAGTGGCGAGAGTTTCTGGATGCGTTTTGTCTGCTTGTTTGGGTTTGTTGCTGAGAAATGGGAGGACTGTGTTCATTGCGTACCTGTTCATGTTGAATACACTGTGATTTTCCTCTACTCTTCATAGTTCCTCTGTGTTGCAGTGTGTGGTGGTTCGTTGAAATAATGTTCTAATGCAGCTTCGTTTGTGGATGTTGGGATGATTGCTTCTGTAGTTCAATGTTTGGTCCGTATGCGTTGTTTTCCAGGAGACGCTGGTTTGAAGTTGCCCATTGGTTGTTTGCTCTACTGTGACATCTAGGAATGGCAGTTTGTTTTTGTTTTCCTCCTCTTTAGTGAATTTTATGCAGTAAGGGTATTGTTGATAGTCCTCTTAATTTATTCCATTTGGTGATGACTAAGATGTCATCCACGTAGCAGACCCAAAGTTTGGGTTGGATGATTGACAAAGATGCTTGTTTGAGTCTCTGCATTACTGCCTCTGCTAAGAACCCTTAAAATGGATATCCCATGGGTGTTCTGTTGGTTTTGCTGTTAAAAGTGAAGTGGGTGGTAAGGCATAGGTCCACTAGCTTGGCGATGTTGTTCTTGCTGGTGAAGTTGGTGGTTTTGGTGGATGTGTCTTTGGTTCTTCTAATACTGTAGTCAGTGTTTCCTTGGTCAGGTTGCTGATATGAACAAGGCTGTTATGTCAAAGGATGCCATTATTTCATCCTCTTCTACCTTGGTGTCTTTGGTGTTCAGGAATTCTTGGATGGAGTGTTGTGAGTTTTCTACTCTGTTTTAGTCTTTAATGTAGCTGCTTGGCTAATCTGTCCGTTGGTATTCCAGGTAGTGACACTATGGGTCTGAGGGCGGGCTCCTGTTTTTTTTTGCAAAAATGGCTAATGAATCTTAACTTATCCAATAACACCCATGCCTTGCAAATGAGTTTTACAAAGAAGTCCAAAAATAATATTTGTACTACAGCAGTGACCTATTTTACAGTTACTGCATATATAAAGCACTTCCCATTTATCAGCTCAAACTATAATTCTGATGTGTAGATGTATTTGAATTTTGAATTACTTGACATAGAAGCTGCACAAATGTTTACTCCACTGCAGCCTGGGATGAGATGCGGAGAAATGGTGTAGAATGGGACCAGTGCTCCTCAGGGTTAAGAATGAGAGGTCATCTTGTTGAGTCAAATTCAAGAAAATTATCTATGTTTGACTAACTTAAGGAGTCTATCTAAGAAAAAGACTTGGTAGCTGTCAGGAGGCACTTTGACTGAGGAGTCTGGAAATTTGAATTATGTAAGCTAGAGGCTATCTGTGAACTGACCCATGGCCTTACAATACAATTTCTCCCAGACATGGAAACAGAAAATACTGGATATAATTAGCATGTCCAGCAGCATCTTCCTTTTTCTCAGATCTTCCTTATTTCAACAACTGGTTCAGGTTCTTCAGGTATCTTGACTGTGTTTTCAGCCGAATATGCAACACACTCTGGAATGCGCTCTGAAATTGTCTATCACTTCAGATCCCTTCTTAAAATCTGACTCTTTTCACACAAGCTTTGGTTGCTGTTCCTAATGTTTTGACTTTTTCAATTTTTTAACTGCCTTTGGATGTTGTTCTGTGTTCTACCTTTTATCTACAGGGTAGGCACTGGCGAAGTGGTATTATCGGTCAACTGTTAATCCAGAGACCCAGATAATGTTTGGGGCAGCAGGTTGGCTCAGTGGCTAGCACTGCTGTCTCACAGCGCCAGGGTCCCAGGTTCAATTCCAGCCTTGGGTGACTGTGCAAACTCCACACAGTCACCTGAGGCTGCATGGGTTTTCTCCGGTTTCCTCCCACAGTCCAAAGATGTGCAGGTTGGGTGAATTGGCCATGCTAAAATTGCCCATCATGTTCGGTGCATTAGTCAGAGGGAAATGGGTCTGGGTGGGTTACTCTTCGGAGGGTCGGTGTGGACTTGTTGGGCCGAAGGGCCTGTTTCCACACTGTAGGGAATCTAATCTATCAATATGATAAATTCGGAGCAGGAAGAGGCCATTTGGTCCTTTGAGCATGTTTTGCCATTGATGAAGATCTTGGCTGATCTGATGACTCCACATTCCTACATACATTTGGAAAACCTTTCAGCATCATGTTTGGCAACAATCTATTGATCTGTCTTAAAACTATTCAAAGACTGTTTACGACATCTTTTGAAGAAAGGAGTTCTAAAGACACTCCATCTTCGTTGTCCTCATTCCTTTGCTAAATCGTTTACTGGCTATTTTTAAACCGTGACTCTAGTTCTAGGCTCTCATACAAGAGGAAGCAAACTTTTTGCGTCCATTCTATCAGGACCTATCTCAAGGTCTTGTATGCTTCAAGAATTTGTCTGTTGTTTTTCTAAATTCCAGTGGACAAAATTTTACTCTGTCCAACTTTTCCTCATAAGACAATCCGCCCATTCCTGTTATTAAACTTTCTCTGAACTTGTTCCAACAAATTTACATCCTTTCTTGCATAAGTTGATCAGTATTTGGACTTTTCAAGATGGCGGAAGGGTAGCAGTGCTGCATGCAGGCTCTTGCCCAAGGCTCATCCGCTCCCATCATTTTTTTTCTTCTTTCCCTTTTCTTTCATTTTTCTTTTCTTCTGTAAGTCAGTCGACAGCATCAGGTGAGAGTGGGTTATGTGTGGAGTGGTGATAGCCTCTTGGAGGTTGGAGGTGGTGGTAGGGGGTGTGGCACCTCCTGGTGATTAGTGGCAGCAGTAGCAAGGACATTCTCCCGGTGTTTGAGGCCAGTGGCAGCATACCTCCTCTAGCAAGCGGAGGTAGCAGAAGTGGCATCAGACTCTTTAAGATGGCAGCACCGGCAAAGCAAAATCTTCTGAGGAGGGGGGCCGGAGAGGAACTATTGGTGCAGCCTGGTCTGGCAGCACAGCCAGGAACTTCTGGTTGCAGTAGGTCCAGAAGAGAAACTCCTGGCCTCATAGAGATGGCAGTGGAGCTTTGTATTCCACGTTGTGGATAATTGTGGGTTCAGTGTGGGCCAGTGGTGTTGGTAAGGTGGGCCCAGAGGTGAAGAGCTGGCACCTAAAGTGGCAGCTCCTATGGTGGGCCCAGTGCAGGGGGTGGTGATGGAGATGTAGTGTTGTTGGTGAGTTAACTGAGAATTAATTCATGGTGAGATTAGACACTTTCTTTTTTTTCTCTCTTTCTTTCTCTCTCTCTCTCTTTTTTTTTCTCACTCTCGTCTTAAACTTTGTAAAATGGCACAGGATTGTGGCGACAGTTGAAGCTTTTCACTGTATTTTCTTGTATTATTCACCTGTAAAATGCAAATGACAATAAATCATTCAAGTACAAATTCACACTGTACACAGCACTCCAGATTTGATCTCACCAGTGCCTTGTAAAACTGAAGCATAGCATGCTATTTTTGTGTTTAGTTCCCTTTTCAATAAATAATAATGTTCTGTTAACTTAACTTAATATTTGTCATATGTTTGTGATTCATGCGCTAAAACATCTAGATCCTTCTGTGAAGGGAAATTATTTCCCTTCAGTTGATCATATAAAATACTGTTGATTTTGAATAAAATTAATTCAGACTACAAGGGGATGTCATTTGGTTCATGTCCCAAATCATGAAGGAAAAGGTTTGTTAACTTCAAGGTTAACTTTAACATGTAGCAAGTGGTTAGGAAAACAAATGTTACGTGGCATTTCATAGCAAGGGATTAGTGTAAAAGAGTGAAAAAAACAAGTCTTATTCCAATTTATCCAAGGTGTTGAACCACCTTTTGAATGCTGGTAACTATTTTGTCTGAAGAATGGTTTGACTCGCAATGAAGGTGATTGCAATGAAGGTGGGCAAGCTTGATAGCTGGCCTGAGCGGGCTTTCCTATGTGGAACGATTCAGAATAAAGCTGCCCATACTCTTGTAGTTTAAAGAATAAAATGTAACCACAATGAGCTGTGTCATGTTCTGGATGCTGAGGTCCAGAGTGTGGAATCTGGGGGATCGTAGGCTAACGGATGAACTGTTTCTTCACCTGGAAGATAGTGATTTATCTCTCCTAGAGAGCTTCGGTGGCTTCACCCTTGAATATATTCAAGTTGTCGATCAATAAATTTCTCCCTAAATATTTAAAGAATGCAAAGAATTGTACAGGAAATGGTAGTGAGGTAAAATATCAATCATGATTTAATCCAGTAATGGAGCAGATTCAAAGAGCTGAATGGCTTGAACCTTAAAAGACAGGTAAATGGATATGAGAAGTTTAGGGGATAATGGCCAAACGTAGGCACTAGTTCAGGAGTAGGAGAAAGTGAGGACTTAGATGCTGGAGAGTCAGAGTCAAAAGGTGTGGACCTGTGGAAAAGCACAGCAGGTCAGGCAGCATCCAAGAAACAGGAGAGTCGACATTTTGAGAAGAGCTTATGTCAGAAACGTCGACTATCCTGCTCCTCGGATGCTGTCTGTCTTGCGGTGCTTTTCCAGCACTACACTTTTGAACTTAGGCACTAGTTCAGTTTCGGAAACCTGGTCAGTACAAATGAGTTGGGCCTGTTCCTGTCCTGTATACCTCCTGTGACTAGTCCTCCAACTCTAATGCTCCCAAAAAGGAGCATGACTTACTGAATGACAGAGTGAGTCTACTGTGCCTTGACTTATTCCATCTCCTATTTTATTTCATGTTCTAACATGGCAAATGAGGTCAATTTTAAATGTGTAAATTACAATTACTTGTAATTTATTAAACCAGCACAGTGACTAAATGCCATCATATCAACTGATAAAGCAAGGTTGTGATTAGCTTTTATTTGCTTAATGTTCAATCTTCAATATGTTGCTTACATAATGTAGAATAAATAAATATGAAATTAGAGCACTTAAAAAGTATCAAGTCATCAGTGATGGAAACTCTTGTTTCAAAATAAAAGCTTATTCTTTTAATTCCTCTGAAGTAAATTTGCTTGTATAAAACCGCTTTCCTCTGCCACCTAATGTCCACTCTTGGTCTTTCTTAAGCAGTCTGACCTAGTTCATTTTAAAGTCAGGTGATTAGCTTCTGAAACTACAAGCTTGGTATCACAATGATCTGAAATTGCTTCAGTCTTGTCATGAATTGTATCTACTTTGTAGTGCTGATTTCAATTTAATTTTAATCCTTCTAGCGAACGTAAAATTTAAACTGGTTAACTGCTTTGTGAAGCTTTTGTCCTCCTAAGATCCACTGTGTTCACTGAAACAATTGAGTTTTAAGTACTGCGCTTTTTAAGACAAGTGCAGAGCTCCATACAAAAACATGAATTGGAAGCATGAGTAGGCCATTCGATGTCTCAAGGCTGCTCTACTATTCAACAAGATTTTGGCTGATTTTGTATTTTGGCTTTCACCCTGTTGATTAAGAATCAAACTGATCCGACCTGGAAACTATTCAATGACACCGCCCCGTTTCTGTCAGAGAATGAAATTTCCACAAACTAACACCTATCTGATAGAAATAATTCTTCTAATTTCTGTCATAAATGGGGAATCCGTTTTTATTTTTGAACTTTATCACCTAATTCTAGCTTCTCCTGCAATCTGTGCTTTGTCTCTGACTGACTCTAAGAGAAAACAAGCGTTCAGCACCTGCCAAATCCCCTCAAGATCTTAAAACATTTCATTATGATCATCTCTCCTTCTGAACTCTACTAGTTACAATCTTTTGTTATAAAATAACTTCTTCGTTCCCAGAAATCACTCAAGTAACCTTATAACCAAGCTAAATGAATTTTATGCTGAATGTCTGCATTGTCTGAGGGATTAAATTAAATGAAGTACTGACAAGAAAATCACATTTAAATTAGTATACAAAATGTTTTGGAAATTGCAAGTATGTAACTTCAACACAGTAACTTTTTTTATGAAGTTGTAGCCTGCATTTTATTTTCATTCAATCAATCATCTTTTATGGAGTTAGTTTTAAAGTTGAACCTGATTTTAATAATTTCATAAATTTTAGAATACATGTACTACATCTTTACTCGAGTAGTAAGGTATGGAATGCTTTGTCTGCAACGGTAGTAGATTTGCCAAGTTTCAGTGCATTTAAGTCGTCATTGGACAGGCAAATGGACGTGCATGGAATAGTGTAGGTGGGATGGACTTCAGATTAGTATGACAGGGCAGCGCAACATCAAGTATGTGCATATTTAACCTCCAGCAGTACTTCAGGTATATGTAAATTTCTTTGTGTGGGAAATGTGTTGGACCATAGATGGGAAAATATGCTTTTGATTATTTTAAATAACCACCTGATAAAGGAGCAGCACTCTGAAAGCTAATGCTTGTAAGTAAACCTGTTGACTATAACCTGGTGTTATGATTTTTACTTTGTACACCCCAGTCCGACACCGCCACCTCCAAATCTTGATTATTTTAAATTTCACGCTGACTTCAAACCAAAAGTAGCAGGCACTTATTGTTCTGCCTTCTTATTACTTGTCATGTGTTCAAGGAAATCAAATGTTTTCCTTAGTCAGATCAGCTTTCTGAACTATAATAGAGTCATAGAGATGTACAGCATGGAAACAGACCCTTCGGTCCAACCCGTCCATGCCGACCAGATATCCTAACGTAATCTAGTCCCACCTGCCAGCACCCAGCCCATTTCCCTCTAAACCCTGCCTATTCATATACCAATCCAAATGCCTCTTAAATGTTGCAATTGTACCAGCCTCCACCATTTCCTCTGGCAGCTCATTCCATACATGTACCACCCTCTGCATGAAAAAGTTGCCCCTTGGGTCTCTCTTATATCTTTCCCCTCTCACCCTAAACCTATGCCCTCTAGTTCTGGATTCCCTGACTCCAGGGAAAAGACTTTGCCTATTTTTCCTATCCATGCCCCTCATAATTTTGTAAACCTCTATAAGGTATCAGCCTCCGACGCTCCAGGGAAAACAGCCCCAGCCTGTTCAGCCTCTCCCTGTAGCTCAGATCCTCCAACCCTGGCAACATCCTTGTAAATCTTTTCTGAACTCTTTCAAGTTTCACAACATCTTTCCGATAGGAAGGAAACCAGAATTGCACGCAATATTCCAACAGTGGCCTAACCAATGTCCTGTACAGCCGCAACATGACCTCCCAACTCCTGTAGGAGATAGTGAGAACTGCAGATGCTGGAGATCAGAGCTGGAAAAGCGCAGCAGGTCAGGCAGCATCCATAGAGCAGGAGAATCGACGTTTCAGGCATGAGCCCTTCAGGCTTCCTGAAGAAGGGCTCATGCCCGAAACCTCGATTCTCCTGCTCTATGGATACTGCCTGACCTGCTGCGCTTTTCCAGCAACACATTTTCAGCTCCCAACTCCTATACTCAATACTCGTGACCAATAAAGGAAAGCATACCAAACGCCGCCTTCACTATTCTATCTACTGCGACTCCACTTTCAAGGAGCTATGAACCTGCATGCCAACGTCTCTTTGTTTAGCAACACTCCCTAGGACCTTACCATTAAGTGTATAAGTCCTACTAAGATTTGCTTTCCCAAAATGCAACATCTCGCATTTATCGGAATTAAACTCTGTCTGCCACTTCTCAGCCCATTGGCCCATCTGGTTAAGATCCTGTTGTAATCTGAAGTAACTTTCTTTGCTGTCCACTACACCTCCAATTTTGGTGTCATCTGCAAACTTACTAACTGTACCTCTTACGCTCACATCCAAATCATTTATGTAAATGACAAATATATTGCACTAGGCTATAATTTTGTTTTTTGGTAAATTATATGGCATGGTATTAAGCACTTCTGTCATTTCCTGTTTTCTTAAAGCTACTGTTCCTGATATTTTCATCTGTTATTTGGTTTTAATAGTTTTTCAGTATCTGAAAGCTATTTTAAATTAATTGGTTTCTGAATTGATAGTCTTTTTGATGTTTTGACTCATACAACTCATTTGTCTCATCCAGATTTGCCCAGCTATGTAATTAAAAAGGAATTCTTTTAAAATTATGTGGGATGTGGATGTTGATAGCGAGCATCCCTAATTGAGCTTGAAGGTGTGGGTGAGCCACCTTTAGTGAACTGCTGCAGCCAGTGTGTTATTGGCATATTACTTGTGCCTATAGGAATGGGGTTCTGGAATTTTGATCCAACAACAGTGAAGAAATGGCAGTTTAGTTTTAAGTCAGGATGGTGTGTGATTTGCAGGGGTTACAGCTGACAGTCCTTATCTCCCTTGGCGGAGTAGAAGGGGTCTTGAAGTGTTCGGCCACAGGGCGGGTGGGGCTGTGTAGTGCGAGTGTCCCAGAGATGTTCTCTGAAATGTTCTGCCAGTTGGCGTCCTGTCTCCCCAGTGCAGAGGAGACCACATTGGGAGCAATGGTCACAGTTGATGTGTGTGGAGGTGCAGGAAAATCTCTCCTGGATATGGAAGGATCCTTTGGGACCTTGGATGGAGGAATGGGTGCAGGTTTTGCACTTCCTGAAGTGGCATGGGAAGGCACTGGGAGTGGTGGGTGGGTTGGTGGGGGGCATGGAGTTAACAAGTGAGTCGCTGAGAGAATGGACTCTGCAGAATGTAAATAGGGATGGGGCGGGAAATATATCACTGGTTGTGGAGTCTGTTTGTAGGTGGCAAAAATGGAGGAGGATGATGTGTTGTATCTAGAGGTTTGTGGGCTAGGAGGTGAGGACTTGGAGTGGGGGGGGGGGGGTTTCAAGGGTGGAGGTGTGGGAAACAGAGGGGATGCGCTGGAGGGCATCATTGACCACGTGAGAAGGGAAATTGCAGTCCTTGAAGAAGGAGGCCCTCTGCGTTGCTCTGTCATGGAATTGGTCCTCCTGGGAGCAGATGCGGTGGAGGCAAAGGAATTGAGAGTAAGCAATAGTGTTTTTACAGGAGGTAGGGTGAGAGGAGGTGTAGTCCAGGTAGCTGTGGGAGGTCCAGAAAGAGGAGTGGGGTGTCCAAGGTAGTCCAGGTGAACTTGAGGTCTGGATGGAAGATGTTAGTTAAGTTGATGAACTGTTCAACTTCCTCGTGGGAGCACAAACTGGCACTGATACTGTCATCGATGTAGGGGAAGAAAAGGTGGGGAATGGTGCCGGTGTAACTGCGAAGGGGCAGGCATAGCTGGGGCTCATGCAGGTGCCCAAGACTACTCCTTTGGTCTGGAGGAAGTGGGAGAATTCGAAGGAGAAATTGTTGAGCATGAGGACCAGTTCAGCTAATCGAATGATTGCGTCATTGTACGGGTACTGATTGTGGTGGTGGGAGAGGAAGAAATGGATGGCTTGGATGCCTTTGTCAGGGAGGATGGATGTGTATAGGGACACATGTCCATGGTGGTGATGAGGCATTGGGAGCTGGGACCGAAGGCATGGGTGGTGTCTCTAATGTATTTGGGCTGATCCTGGATCCAGGGGGACAGGACGGTGTCAAAGTATGTGAGGATAAGTTCAAGGGGGCAGGAACAGACTGAGACGATGGGTCGACCGAGGCAGTCAGATTTGTGAATTTTAGGTAGGAGGTAGAACCGAGGTGGTGCAGGGTTCCTGGACTATGAGATTGGAGACTGTTGGTGGGAGATCCTCTGAGGTGATGAGGTTGTGGATAGTCTGGGAGAGGAGTCTTGCTGAGTTGCTACACTGCATCTGGTGTGTGACGCACATTGCTCTCATTGTGAGCAATGATGGAGATGGTAGATGGGATGCCAATTAAGTTGGCTGCTTTGTCCTGGATGTGTTATAGGAGCTATACTCATCCAGGCAAATGGGGAATATTCCAACACATTCCTGACTTGTGCCTTGAAGATGGTGGATAGGCACTGGAAAATCAGGAGGTGAGTTTCATGGGACATGTTTTTATAACAACAGTATGAAAATGGTTAGTCCCATTCAGTTTCTAGTCAGTCATAGCCCCAGAATGCTGGTAGTTGGGCGTGAACAATGGAAATGCTATTGTAGGTTAAGGGGCGATGGTTAGATTTTTTTCTTGTTACAGATGGTTGTTGTCTAGCAATTTTACTTGCCACTTGGATACCTAATTTTTTAAAAAATCCTGGCTTTTGTCCAAGTTCTCCTGAATTATTCAGGGGCACAGGTGGACATTTCTGTGGCCACAAAACAGATTCCAAGATGCTGTGTTGTCTCCCTGCTGCCAGGGTGCAGGCATATGCAAAAGGGAGGGAAAACAGAGGTCATGGTACGTATTGATACTAACAACATAGGCAGAAAAGTGATGAGGTCCTGCAAAGGAAGTTCAGTGAGTTAGGTAGGAAGTTGAAAAGTAGGACCTCTGGGGTTGTACTCTCAGAATTATTTCCTATGCCTTATGCCAGTGAGGCTAGGAATAAAAAGATAGAACAGTTAAATATGTGGCAAAAGAACTGGTTTTGGAGGGGGAGCTTTAGAGATGTGAATCATTAGGATGGGACCTGTGCAAGTAGGGCAAGTTGCAACTAAACTGGAGGGGCATTAATATCCTGTCAGTGAGCTTTGCTTGTGTTATTTGGGGGGTCTTAAAACTCATAAGAACCAGACCAGTGATTAGAAAGTGAAATGAGTGAGGAATGGCCAGAGACGAAGGTCAGTAAGGCTAAAAGGAAGGGCAGACAGGGAGAGATTACTGAACGCTGTGGGACTGGTAGTCTCAAGTGCACTTGGTATAAAGTGAGGAATATGACAGGTAAGGCAGATGAATTTAGAGTTTGGTTTATTACTTATAACCATGATGTTGTAGCTGTTACTGAAACTTGGATGAGAGAGGGACAAGACTAGCAGCTTAATGTTCTGGCATTTACATGTTTCAGCCGCAATAGGGAGAGATGTAAAAGAGGTAGGGGAGTTACATTAGTGATTTAGGGAGAATATTGCAGCTGTACTGAGGGAGAACACTTTGGGCTCCTTCAGAGAGGCCATATGGGTAGTGCTCAGGAATAGAAAGGGTGTAATTACTTTGGGGTTGTACTATAGGCCTCCCAACAGGAGACAGGAACATATATGTGGACAAAGATGGGAAGATGTAGAAATGGCAGAATTACTGTGGTAGATGAATTAACATTCTCCTATGTTGACTCGGAATCGCTTAGTGCCGGGGCATAGATGTGAGAGAATTTGTTAGATGCATCCAGGAGGGTTTATTGAAACAATATGGAAGTTATCCACTGGGGAAGGAGCCACCCTTGACCTAGAGTTAAGGTATGAGCCCGGCCAGTTTCAGTGGGTGAGCATTTCAGGAACAGTGATCATAAGTCTATAAGTTTTAAGTTACTTATGGATAAGGAAAGGAGTGATTTTGATGAAAGTACGAAACACTGGAAAGCTATTTGAGGGTAGATCCACATCTGGCATGTGTCAGTTGATTAGAATTCAGGGGGATCCAAGATGGCAGCGACCCAGCAAGTCTGAGTCTGTAGTGCTCCTCCCAAGACTTGGGCAAAGTGGGTCACCTGCCCCCAACACACTCACCAAATCATTTAAAATAGTTTTTACTTAATGTAATTAGTTGCTTAGTATTGAATTTAAACAATTCAATCTCCCAGTAAAAATGACTAAAGGGAAGGGAGCCCGCAGCTCTTAGCAGGCAGGAACCCCTCCCCAACCCTCTCCAGCTGCAGAAGAGGCGCCCGCAGCAGCCCCGGGGGACTTAACTATGGTGGCGAGCCTCGTGGAAATAATTTCCAAACTCGATGCAAAGATCGATGCCTTCATTGAAGAGTCCCGGAGCCGATGGGACTCAGTCTCGGCCGCGCTGCAGAAGCACGACTGATACATCAAGGAAATTGAGCGCCAAGTGGGAGGGGCAGAGCTAAATGCCGCGACCTCCGAGGCTGCTGCAGAATCGACTGTGGATCGGGTCCGGACTCTCGAACAGCGAGTCTGGACCTTAGAGAATCACATTGACGACCTCGAGAAATAGTAATTTGCTGGGCCTTCCTGAATGGGAAGAGGAAGGCCAGCTCGCTATGTTCCTTGAACAGTGGCTTCCACAGCTTTTAAATCTGGAGGCTGGATCAGACCAGGTAAGGGTGGAATGGGCCTACCGGGTTGCAATATGCGGGCCCGGCCCGAACCAGCACCCCCGCCCGGTCCTGTTCTGGCTGCAGAGCTACAAGGAGAGGCAGATGCTCTTAGAACCTTCCAGAAATCTTGGGAAAAATCCCCAAACCATGATTTGTAAAGGATCCAAGATTATGTTATTCCAGGACTTTTGCCCAGCTCTGGTCCAAAAGAGGAAGGTGTTTGATGAAGTGAAGAAGTGTTTAAGGGACTTAAATATTCAGTCCTCCTTGCGCTACCCAGCGATGCTACGCTTTAACCATGAAGGGTCCGTGCATAATTTCGGATCGCCGGAAAAGGCCATGGAATTTTTGGACTCCTTAGATAAATTGTAAGAGTTAATTGATGTTGTTTTGCTTTCACCCCACTCTGGCGTACATCCCCTTTTTTTTATATTAATCCCTTTTTTTAACCTTACTGTTCAATATTATCTTGGGGGGGGTGGGAAGTGGGATTTATTTATTTGTTCTCTACTTAACGATTCTCTTTTCTTCCCCACCCCTTTTTTTTAACTAGACGTCCCGACCTCTTAATGTTGGTGGAGGGAGGTGGTTACCTTATCCTGTTTTATCTCTGTGTTTAGGAGTGGGGTTGTTTTCCCCTGTTGTTTTGTATTATTATATTTAATTATTACTTGTTGAGGCTGTAATTTTATAGTTACATATGTTTATACATGGTATTAACATTACCAAATATATCCAGGTGTTGGTGTGGCGGGGGAGGGAGGGTACATAGGGTGCTCACTGTTAACTCTAGCTCTTTAGTATCTCTGTAGTATATTTGAATTTTCTTCATCCTATTGAGGAGCGCCTGGGTCAAGGGTGGGACACTGGTTGGGAGAGGATACGATGGACTTTTGGAAAAGAAGTGATACCCCCTGGGAACAAGGGGGAAAATTTCCATTTAAATATGTTTTGTTTTATTTAGAAATAGTTTATTATATTGATGTGAGTGTATTAAAGAGCCTTTATTTTTGTGAATTTTATATGCTCTGTGCTCGGGATGTTCGGGATAGGGTTTCCCCTCCCGAGGGGTCTCAGATTTGGCCGGATGATTATGGTTGATTATTCGGTTAAGTGGTGCACCTGGAATGTCAATGGGAGTAATTCACCAGTTAAAAGGAAGAAAATATTATCAAACCTCAAGAAAGAAAGGGTTGATATAGCTCTCCTACAGGAGACACACTTGTTGGATAAAGAACACTTGAAATTACGACAGGGTGGATTTGATCAGGCCTTTTTTTCTTCTTTTAGCTCAAAAAGCAGGGGAGTTGTTATTCTTATTCGGAAGAATTTCCCTTTCAAAATCCTAAATCAGATAAAAGACAAATCTGGACAATATATTCTGATTAAAGCCCTTGTAAATGGAGAGGAATATGGGATTTTAAATTTGTATTGCCCCCCCCCCGCACATCCTTTTAAATTTATAACGGAAGCCTTCTCAAAATTGATGGCTCTCGGTGCTCATCTCACAATTATAGGGGGAGATTTTAATTGTATTATGGATCCGGAAATAGATAGGATTCCCAAGAGTACTGCAGGAGTATCTCCCAGATCTAGACAAGTGGTGGATTTGAACAAAGAATTAGGACTAGTAGATGTAGAGAGATGCCTTCATCCAAAGGGCAGAGATTTTTCTTTTTACTCCAATCCACATAAATGTCATATCAGAATCGATATGTTTTTTGCCCTCTTGATTTTTTAAATTCCATATCATCCTGTAAAATAGGCAGGATAACAATCTGCGATCACGCTGCTGTATATATGGAAATCAAGGCAAGGAACAATGAGACATCCCCCTGGAATTGGCGTATGGATCCCTTCCTGATGAAAGATTAGTAAATTTGTAAAGTACTTGTCTCAAGAATTTAAAACTTTTTTAGAAATTAATTCAGGTACGGCTGGCAACCCATCAATGATGTGGGAGACCATCAAAGCTGATGTGCGAGGTTTGATCATCTCATACTCAGCAACCCAGAAAAAATTCAAGGGAGAAAACAGCATCTGCTCAAAACTCGCTTAAAAGCGGCTGAAACAGCAAATGCTGACAGACTTTCTATTATCAAATTACAAAGGATTACGGCCCTTAGGACAGCTCTAAACACCATGCTTACCCAAACAGCTAAGAGGGAAATATTATTTGCAAAACAAAGATTATATGAATTTGGCAATAACCCTGGTAGATACTTAGCATTTCTTGCAAAGAAAAAGAAGGCCACCTCAAACTATCAAGGAAAGTACGGGTAATCTGACTCATGATCATAAAAGGATTAACGCAATCTTTAGAAAATTTTATTCTGATTTTATATAAATCGCAGGATTGCGAAGACAGGACTAGGAAGATGCAGTCATTTTTTAAAAACCTGACCTTTCTGGACCTAACTCCGGAACAGGTATCAGTCTTGAATGTTCCACTAACAATTCAACAAATACTTGACACGATCAGGCAACTTCAAAATGGTAAGGCATCTGGCCCAGATGGCTTTCCAGCTGAATTCTATAAAGAATTTATAGGAATATTGGTTGGTCCACTTATGGACTTTTACAACTATTCATACATCAGGGCTGTCTCCTGTCTTTGCTGAAAGAGGTGAATATTTCTCTTATCCTCAAAAAAGGAAAGGACCCAGAAGATTGTGCGTCTTACAGACCAATATCCTTGCTAAATGTAGATTTTAAAATCCTCGCTAAAACGTTAGCAATGAGGCTAGAAAGGGTATTGCCACATATTAAAAAGGAGGATCAGATGGGGTTTATTCAGGGCCGTTGATCATCCAATGTCAGGAGGGTTTTGAATGTGATTCAAGCCTGCCATCAGGGAAAGATACCAGGAGCAGTAGTCTCAATAGACGCGGAAAAGGCATTCGACAGGGTTGAATGGTCATATTTGTCCTACACGTTGGAAAGGTGTTTACCAAATGGGTCTCAACATTATATGGTTATCCAAGGCAGTTAAGATTTCCATTGGTTTAGGCTCGGATAGCTTCAGTGTGGATAGCGGCCGCCGTCAGGAATGTCCCCTTTCGCCATTGCAATCTATGCTAATAATTGAGCCACTAGCAGAAGCTATATGGGCTGACCCTAATATAATGGCCCTGAGGATTGGTATAAGTAAACATAAAATTACCCTTTATGCAGATGATGTTCTTCTATTTCTCAGTAATCCTTGGATTAAGTGAGGCACGGACATCTACGTTATTAAAACATTTAGTGTATTTTCAGGCTCCAAAATTAATTTCTCAAAATCGGAGGCTATGTCAATGGGTGGCCTTGCTAGTATGTCCCACTTATTGGACGGATCCCACTTTCCCTTTCGATGATCCCTGGAGGGTTTCTTATATTTAGGCATTTTTATTACTCCAGTATTTGGTCAGTTATACAAGGCTAACTTTGTGCATTTACTGGAAAGGATAAGGCAGGACCTCCAGCAATTAGGAGACCTTCCAATTTCCTGGATAGGTAGAATAGCACTAATTAAAATGAATGTCCTGCCCTGTTTCCTATACCCTATGAGAATGCTTCCGGTGATGCTGTCGATGCTGGCACTACGTAAATTTATATGGCTGGTTGGGTTCCTTCATCTGGAATCATAGACGGCCCCTCATTAAGCTGAAGAAGCTACAGCTTCCACAGACAAGGGGAGGATTGGATTTCCCAGATTCTAGGAAATATCATTTAAGTTCCCTATTAAGTTACTTAGCTGATTTGGGTCTGGTCTGACCTGCAATCAATCTGGTGGACATCGAGGCTTCTCAAGTAAAATGCCCACTTATTAACCTTTTTTATTTTCAGACAAGGGGAAAATCATTACGGACCACTGTAAAAACTCTATAATACTAAACACAATTAAAGCTTGGAATATAATGCGGCAAAATGAGGGCAACTCACGTAAAACGTCCCCTATGCTCCGATAGTGTGAGCATGGGGATTTCAACCGGGGGCCTACAGATGCCACTTTCAAACTCTGGAGATCCAGGGATATCTAATGTTTAGGAGATCTGTTTAAAGAAGGGATCCTGATGTCGTTTGAACAGTTGCATCAGAAATTTGGATTACCTAATGGAGACCTCTTTCGATACTTCCAAATTCGAGATTACACACAGAAGAAGACTACGTTATTAGATAGTCTTTATAAATCAGGTAGAGAATGTAGAGTGCTATGGCCAATGGGGTATCTTCCGACAGTACTATTTATCATTTACTACATGAAGTATCAGGAGATATGGACAATCTGCTTAAAACATGGGATCAGGATTTGGGACTAGAAATCTCTATGGAAACATGGAATGACATTTGGGAAAACGCCAGAAGAATCACCATCTGCAACTGAACTCAGGCCATTCAGTTGAAGATACTTCATAGGGCTCATATAGCACCGGATCGATTGGTGATGCTCCTGCCTTAAATTTTGCCAATGTGTCCCAAATGTAAAATAGAGGTGGGCACTCTTGTACATTGCTTATGGACCTGTCATAAGATCAATAGATATTGGACTAAAGTCGCAAGTGCTCTGACAGAAATCTTGGGAATGGAAATTAGAGTGGACCCTGTATCTCTCCTTTTGGGCTTTTTGAACTTACCCTCCCTGGATATGCACGGGAAGAGATATTTTTCCTTGCTCCAAAGAGAGAATAGAAAATAATTTTGGTAAACTGGGTGGCTGAGGGCCCCCCTGGACTTTTGAATTGGCACAGATTAATCATGAAATGTATTCCCCTTGTCTTCCTTACAAATATGGTGCACCAAAAGACCGCATTATTCTATAAAATATGGCAGCCCTTCTTGAATTACATAAATACAGATATTTCAGCCATCCTAACAAGGGCTTTTATTTAATTGAGATGGCGAACCTGGCTGGTCCAGGGCCCCTTGGGAGAGGAATCCCACACGAATACGGGTTTTGTTATGATTTGATGTTAATACATTCCGAGCATGTATCTCTCTACCCAATTTCTGTGTTATCCGTCGGTTGTTTTTTTTTCTCTTATTTGAATAATGTAAGAGACTTAATTATACACTCTGCTTAGTTGTAGGTTAGACTAGTAGTCAGTTGAGTTTTGTTTTTTTCTCTCTCGTTATTTTTCTTTTGTTAAATTTTGATTATTATTTATTTAATATTTAATTGTATCTCAATGTTTATACTTGGGGTTCTTTTTATTTGTAAACTTGTAAAAATATGTTAAATTTTCAATAAAAATATCTGTTTTTAAAAAAAAGAATTCCGGACCAAACTGTTTCCTTGAAAATGAAGGATAAAGATGGCAGAGTTTGGGAACCTTGAATGACAAGAGAAACAGAGATTGTGAGCTTACTCAAAAAGAAACATGAGGCATATGTGAGATTTAGGAAACTGAAAATACACAGAGCCCTTGAAGAATACAAAGAAAGCTGGAAAGATCTTAAACAAGGAGTTAGGAGGCTAAAAGGGGCCATGAAATGCCTTTGGCAAACAGGATTAAGGAAAATACCAAGGTGTTTTATCCGTATGTGAGGAGTCATAGAGTCATACAGCACAGAAGCAGGCTTTTTGGTCCAACTCATCTGCACCAACTAGACTTCCCAATCTCCTAATCTCATTTGCTAGCCATTTGGCCCTAATTGCTCTAAACCTTCACATTTGTGTACCCCTCCTGATACTTTATAATGTTGTAATTGTACCACCACTGTCTGGGTGAAAAACTACCCCTCAGGTCTTTTTTTAAAATCTTTCCCCTCTCACCTTAAACTTGATATCCTTTTCGTTCTGGACTCTCCCACCCAAGGAAAAAGGCTATTCACCCTATCCATGCCCCTCATGATTTTACAATTCTCTAGGTCCCCCGTCAGTCTTCAATCCTCTAGGGCAAAAAGCCCCAACCTGTTCAGCCTTTCCCGATAGCTCAAACCCTCCAGTCTAGGGAATACCCTTGTAAATCTTTTCTGCACCCTTTCAGGTATAACAACATCCTTCATATAGAAGCATAACCAGAATTATGTTCCGAAAGTGGCCTGACCAATGTCCTGTACAGCTGCAAAATGGCATCCCAACTGCTGTACTCAGTGTTCTGACCAATGAAGGCAAGCGTGCCAAGTGCCTTCACCATCCTGTCTACCTGCGACTCCACTTCCAATAAACTATGAACCTGCACTCCAAGTTCTCTTTGTTCAGCAACACCCACCAGGAACTGACCGTTAAGTGTCTGAGTCTTGCCCTGATTTGCCTTTCAAAAATGCAGCACCTCATATTTCTCTAAATTTAACTCCCATCTTGCACTTCTTGGCCCATAGACACATCTGATCAAGGTGAAAGTAAGGACTGCAGATGCTGGAGATCAGAATCATGATTAAAGTGCAGCATGTCAGGCAGCATCTTAGGAGCAGGAAAATCGACGTTTCGGCCAAGAGCCCCTCATCAGGAATGAGCTGGGAGCCTCCAGGGGGAGAGAGAAATGGCAGGGGGTTGGGGGGAGTGGTCGCGTTGGGGCTGGAGAGAAGGTAGCAAAGAGTGCAATAAGTGAATGGAGGTGGGGATAAAGGTGATAGATTGGAGAGGAGGGTGGAGCAAATTGGTGGTAAGGAAGATTGGCAGGTAGAATAAACCACGAGGATGGTGCTGAGCTGGCAGGTTGGAACTGGGATAAGGTCGGGGGAGGGGAAATGAGGAAATTGGTGAAGTCCACATTGTTGCCCTGGGGTTGAAGTGTTCTCAGGCGGAATATGAAGTGTTCTTCCTTCAGGCATCGGGTGGTGAGGGAGTGGCAATGGAGGAGGCCAACTAAAGTCCCCTACTGCCATCATCGCCACCACTTTGGTCCCCACCAAAGTCACTCGCCTGCATAGTGCTGACATGTCCCACCCATGGATCCCAGTGTCCCCATCCCCCAGAACCCTGAGGCGAACATCACCTCTGCTAATGACTCCACTCCATTACCCCCCCACCACCACTCCCAGCTTCACACCTACACCAGTTCCTAGCTCCCAGCCCTGTCGAGTTTTTACCATCCCTCCCCCAGACCTCACCCTCACTGAGGACGAACGATCAGTCCTCAGCAAAGGCTTTACCTTAATCCCCCTCCTTCCAAGCTTCAGTTAAACGTCAAACACTTCTTCCTCCGCCTCCAAGCTTACTTTTTCAATCAGGATTCCCGCCCACCTTCCGAGGACCCCTTCACCCACCTCTAACACACTCGATCCACCTGGACACCCCATGCTGGCCTATTACCTGCCTTCGATCTCTTCATTTCCAACTGAAGACATTAACCGCCTCAACCTGTCTACTCCCTCTCCCCCATTCCAACCTCTCACCATCACAACACACAGCCCTCCACTCCCTCTGCGGGAATGTCCCAACCTCACCATCAAACCAGCAGATAAAGGAGATGCAGTGGAAGTTTGGTGCGCTGACCTCTACACCGCTGAAGCCAGGCGCCAACTCGGAGACACCTCCTCCTACTGCCCCTTCGACCATGACCTCAACCCCTATCACCAAACCAACATCTCCCGGACCATACACAACCTCATCACCTCAGGAGATCTCCCACCCACAGCTTCTAAACTCAGTTTGGGAACTCCGCACTGCCCAATTCTACTTCCTTCCCAAGATCCCCAGAAGCCTGACCACCCAGGCCGACCCATTGTCTCAGCCTGCTCCTGCCCCTGCCCCACCGAACGCATCTCCACCTACCTTGATACTATTCTATCCTACCTCATACAGGAACTCCCCACATACATTCAGGACACGACCCATGCCCTCCACCTCCTCCAATCCCTCTCCACCTCCATTCGACCAGGGCCTCCAAGCCTTCCGTTTCTTCCTCTCCCGACGTACCCTGCCACTGACACTCATTGGTTTGGCTGAACTGGTCCTGACCCTTAACAATTTCTCCTTCGAATCCTCCCACTCCCTCCAGATCAAAGGGGTAGGCATGGGCACCCGTATGGGCCCCAGCTATGCCTGTCTCTTTGTTGGCTGCTTAGAACAGTCCATCTTGTGTAGTTGCACTGACACCACTCCCAACTTCTTCCTCCGCTACGTTGATGACTGCATCGATGCAACCTTGTGCTTCCATGAGGAGATTGAGCAATTCATAAACTTCACCAACACATTCCACTCTGACCTCAAGTTCACGTGGACCATCTCTGACATCTCCCTCCCCTTCCTGGACCTTTCCATCTCCATCAATGACGACCAACCTAACACTGACATTTTAACAAACCCACCAACTCTCTCAGCTATCTGGACTACACCTCTTCCTACCCTACCTCCTGCAAAATGCTATACCGTATTCCTAATTTCTCCAGGAGGACTAGTTCCACCACAGAACACACCAGATGGCCTCCTTTCAAGACCGTAATTTTCCTTCCCACGTGGTTGAAGATGCCCTCCCACACATCGCATCTATGTCCCGCACCTCCAACTGTGGCAAGGACAGAACCTCCCCCCCCCCCCCCCCCCACCCCCGATCCTCACCTTCCAGCCCACCAACCTCTGCATAAGCTGCTTCATCCGCCAACATATCCGCCACCTGCAAACAGACCCCACCACCAGGGATATATATCCCTCCCCACCATATCCACTTTCCGCAAAGACCGTTCCCTCCGTGATTACCTGGTCAGGTCCACGCGCCCCTCCCCACAACCCACCCTCCCATCCTGGCACCTTCCCCTGCCACTGCAGGAGTTGCAAAACCTGCACCCACACCTCCCCCCTCCCCTCCATCCAAGGTCCCAGAGGAGCCTTCCACATCCATCAAAGTTTCATCTGTAATTCCAGAAATGTCACTTATTGTATCCTTCACTCCCGATGCAGTCTCCTTTACATTAGGGAGACTGGACGCTTTCTCGCAGAGCACTTTAAGGTACATCTCCAGGACACCTGAACGAATCAATCCACCACCTCGTGGCCGAACATTTCAGCTCCCCCTCCCACTCTGCTGATGATATGCAGGTCCTGGGCCTCCTCCACAGCCACTCCCTCACCACCCAACCCCTGGGGGAAGAACTTCTCTCTTCTGCCTTGGAACACTTCAACCCCAGGGCATCAATGTGGACTTCACCACTTTCCTCATTTCCCCTCTCCCCACCTTACCCCAGTTCCAATCTTCCAGCTCAGCACCATCCTCATGACCTGTCCTACCTGTCAATCTTCCTTCCCACCTATTCACTCCACTCTCCTCTCTGACCTACCACCTTTATCCCCACCTACATCCATCTCTTGCACTCTTAGCTACCTTCTCCCCAGCCCAGACACTCCCAGTCTCATTGCTGATGAAAGGCTCCTGCCCGAAACGTTGACTTTCCTGCTCCTCAGATGCTGCCTGACCTGCTATGCTTTTCCAGCACCACTCTAATCTTGAGTCCATCTGATCAAGGTCCTGTTGTACTCCGAGATAATCTTCTCGCTGTCCATTACACAACCTATTTTGATTTCATCAGCAAACTAGCTAACAATACCTCATATATTGACATTCAAGTCATTTATATAAATGATGAAAAGCGGTGGACTTAGCACTGATCCTTGTAGCACACGGCTGGTCATAGACTTCAAGTCTGAAAAACAACCCTCCATTGTCGCACTCTGTCTTGTACTTTCAAGCCAATTTTATGTCCAGTTGGCTAGCTCCCCTGGATCCTGTGATCTAACCTGGCTAACTAGTCTACCATGCAATTCTTTGTCAAATGGACTCCAACAAAGCATATGAACAGCGGCTACTGCTCTACTTTCGTCAATCTTTTATTTGTCACTGTTTCAAAAAAACTTAATCAAGTTAGTGAGACACGATTTCCCATGCACAAATCCATGCAGGTGATCCCTAATCAGTCCTTGCCTTTTCAAATGCTTGTAAATCCTGTCTCTTAGAATCCCCTGCAAAGATTTACCCCCAATGACATAAGGGTCACCAACCTGTAGTCCTGCCTTTTCTTTCCAGCCTTTCTTAAATATTTAAGACAGCCTCCAGTCTTCTGGTACCTCAACCATGGCTGTTGCTGATAAAAATGTCTCTGCAAGGAGTCCCGCAATCTCTTTCCTAGATTCCTACAGTGTTCTGGGTTGCATCTGGTCAGGTGCTGAGGATTTAGCTACCTTTACGCATTTTAAGACCTGCAGCACCACCACTTCTGCAATGTGAACTTATTTGAAGATATCACGGTTAATTTCCCGAGCTACCATTCTTTCTTCTCAGTAAATATTGAGAAGAAATAGTTCATAGCTCACCTATCTCCTGTGGTTTCACACGTTGTCATAGAGACATATAGCACAGAAACAGACCCTTTGGACAATTTGTCTATGCCGACCAAGTTTCCCAAACTAAAGTCGTCCTGTTTGCCTAAATTTGGCCCATATCCCTCAAAACCTTTCCGATTCATATACCGATTCATTTCTTAAAAATATTTTAACTATACCTACATCTACCATTTCCTCTGGCAGTTTATTCCATGAACAAACAGCCCTTTGTGTAAAAACATTGCCCTTCAGGTCTCTTTTAAAATCTTTCTCCTCTCACCTTAAAAATATGCCCTTTAGTTTTGAACTCTCCTAGTCTAGAGAAATGACCTTTGCTATTCACCTTATCTCTGCCCCTCATGATTTTATAAATCTCTGAGGTCACCCCTCAACCTCCTATGCTCCAGTGGAAACAGTCCCAACGTATCCAGTCTCTCCTGTAGCTCAAACTCTCCAGACCAGGTAACATCCTTGTAGATCTCTCTGTACCCTCTCTAATTTAATAATATCCTTCCTATAGCTTGACAACCAGAATTGTGCACAGTATTCCAAAAGTGGTCTCACCAAACTTGTGTGCAGTTGCAACATGATGTCCCAACACATGTAATGAATGGTCTCAGCAATGATGGCAAGTATGCTAAATACCTTCCTCACTACCCTGTGTACCTGTGACACAACTTTCCTGAATCCCTAGGGGTCTCTATTTGACAACACTCTCAGGGATCTATCATTAACTGTGTAAGCCCTGCCCTCGTTTGTCTTCCCAAAATGCAACATTCACATTTATCTGACTTAAACTCCATCTGTTGCTCTTCAGGCCATTGTTCCAATTAATCAAAATCCCTTTGTAATCTTAGATAACCTTCTTTATTGTCCACTATACCACCACTTTTCGTGTCATCCACAAACGTAAGAACCGTTCTTTCCAAATTCTTATCCAAATCATTTATACAAGTGACATACATCAGTGGACCCAGCACCAATCCTTACAGAACACTGCTGGTCACAGGCCACCAGTCCAAAGCATAATCTTCTACTGCATGCTGCCACCTGGTCAAGCCAATTTTATATTCACTTGGCAAGCTCTCCCTGAAAACCAAGTGATCTAACGTAGCCTCGTTGATCTCTCTAGTAACTCCTTTGCTCTTAATATATTTGTTCATTCATGGAATGTGGATTCACGGGACTAGCCAGCAAAAATTGTTCATACCGACTTGCTCAGAGGCAGTTGACAGTCACCTACACATTGCTGTTGGTCTGGAATAATAAGTAGACACATTAAATGACATTGTTGATTGTCACAAAAATCCATGTGGTTCACCAATGATTTCATGGTCATCATTAGATTTTTCTTGACCAGAGCCTTAATACCTCTAGTCACCCAATATTCCCATTACTTGCAAGTCTTGACTTCACACTGACGGGAACATACTGTCACTTAAATCTCATTATCTCATTTTTGAAAATCTCTCCCATGTCAGACGACCCTTAACCTGCGAATAACCTCTCCTAATCAACTTTTGAAAGCTCCTGTCTAATACCATCAAAGTTAGCCTTACTCCTGCCTATTCTTTTCCATAACTATTTTAAAACTAATAAAATTTTGATCACTGGTCCCAAAGTGCTCACCTACTTACATCTTAGTCACTTGTCATGCCTTATTTCCCATGAGAAAATTGTTAGTCACAGGAGAAGTCCAAGAAGGCTGGAGAATAGCTAATATTGTTCCTATGTTCAAGAAGGGCAGCAGAGATAATCTGGGAAATGACAGATTGGTGAACCTTACATTGGTGACAGGGGATAATTGGAGAAGATTCTTGGGGACAGCATTGATTCAGCAGTTGGAAAAATATGGACTTATTAGCAATGGACAGCATGGTTTTATATGGAGGAGGTAATGTCTCACAAAAGTTATTGAAGAAGTGACAATGCTGATTGATGAGGGCAGGGGAGTGGATGTCCATATGAACTTCAACAAGGATTTGTCAAAGTCCTTCATGGCAGGCTGATACAGAAGATGAAGTCGCATGGGATGGGGTCCATGGCGAGCTGCTAAGATGGATGCAGAACTGATTTGATCACAGAAGCAAGAGAATAATGGTGGAAGGGTGTTTTACTAACAGGAGATCTGTGACTTTTGATGTTCTGCAAGAATTAGTGCTGACACGTGTTGTTTGTTATATATAAAAATTATTTGGAGGAGAATATAGGTGATCTCATTGGTATGTTTGCAGACAACACAAAGATTGGGGAGCTCTGGATAATGAGGACTGCCAGAGTATACAGCAAGACTCAGGCAGAGAAATGATAGATGGAATTTAATCTACTTGCGAAGTGAAGCATTTTGGAACATCTAATCATAAGGGAAGTATGCAGTAAATAGCAGGACCCTCCAGAAACATCAATATACAGAGAGATCTAGACGTACAAGTCCACAGCTCCCTGAAAGTGGCAGTTCAAGTGGATATGGTGGTCGTGGAAAATGGCAGTTCAACTGGAAAGTGTTTGGCATGCTTGCCTTCTTTGGCTCAGCCACTGAATACAAAAATTGATAAGTCATGTTACAACTATACAAAACTTTAGTGAAGCCACATTTGGAATATTGCATGCCATTTTGGTTGCCACACTACATGAAGGATGCAGAGGCTTTGGAGACAGTAAACAATTTCTGTACTAGATGTTGCCTGGTTTGAAGGGTATTAGCTATGAGGAGAGATTCGATAAATGATGGTTGTAGTCACTTGAATATAGGAGGCTGAGGAGATGATAGAAATTTACAAAATTATGAGAGACATGAATAGAATGGATAGTTGGAGTCTTTCCCCTAGGGTACAAATGTCAAAGAGAGAAAGTTTCAAGATGATGTGAAAGACGAGCATGTTTTTTGAACACGGAGGGTGGCAAGTGCCTGAAAAACACTGCCATAAGACATAGGAGCAGAAATTAGACCATTCAGCTCATCAAGTCTGCTCAACCACTCAATCGTGCCTGATAAATTTCTTAACGCCATTCTCCTGCTTTCTCCCTGTAACGCTTGATCCCCCTGATCCTCAAAAACTTATCTATCTCACTCTTAAACATACTCAATGACCTGGCCTCCATAACCTTCTGTGGTAACGAATCCATAGATTCACCACTCTTTGGCTGAAGAAGTCTCTCCTTATCTGCATTCTAAAAGGGCATCCCTTTACTCTAAGGCTGTGCCCTTGGGTCCTAGTCTCTCCTACCAATGGAAACCTCTTCCCAACCTTCACTCTGTCCAGGCCATTTAGTATTCTGTATGTTTCCATTAGATTCCACCTCGTCCTTCTAAACTCCTTTGAGTATAGACCCAGAGTCCTCAAATGTTCCTCATATGTTGAGCTTTTCATTCCTGGGACCATTTTTGTGAACCACCTCTGAATATGCTCCAGGGCCTGTACATCCTTCCTGAGATATGCGTGCCCAAAACTGAGCACAATACTCCAAATATGGTCTGATGAAAGCCTTATAGAGCCTCAGAAGTACATCCCTGTTTTTACATTCAAGTTCTCTCAATATAAATACCATCATTGCATTTGCCTTCCTAACTACTGACTCAACCTGCAAGTTTACCTTGAGAGAATCCTGGACTAGAACTCCCAGGTCCCTTTGCACTTCAGACTTCTCAGTTTTCTCCCCATTTAGAAAATAGTCCATGCTTCTATTCTTCGTACCAAACTGAATGACCTCACACTTTTCCACATTGTACTCCATCTGCCATTTCTTCACCCACTCTCCCAACCTGATCCAAATCAAAGAATTCTAGCAGATTTGTCAGGCATGACCTCCCCTTAATGAAACCATGCTGACTTTGCCCTGTTTTACCATCAGCTTCCAAGTATTCAGAAATTGCACCTTCACAATGGGTTCCAGGATCTTAACTCACGACCAAGGTGAGGCTAATCAGTCTCTAAGTTTCTGTCTTTTGCCATACTCTCTTTTTAAACTGGTGTCACCTTAGCGATTTTCCAGATCTCTGGGACCCTCCCTAATTCTAGCAATCCCTGGAAGATCACCACTAAGTCCTCTACGACCTCTTCAACTCTCTCCCTTACAATTCTGCAGTGTAGTTGATCTGGTCCAGGTGATTTATGCACCTTCAGGCCATTCAGTTTTTCTAGCACTTTCTCTTTGGTAATGGCCACCAGACTCAGCTCTGCCCGCTCACTCTTGAAGTTTTGGAATATTACTCGTGTGTTCCATCGTGAAGACTGAAATGAAGTAGTTATCCAGTTCCTTAGCTATTTCCTTGTTCCCCACTCCTATCTCTCCAGTGACATTTTACACCAGCCCAAAGTCCATTTTGGTCCTTCATATATCTAAAGAAACTCTTACAATCTTCTTTTATATTACTAACTTTATATTCATTTATATTACCCTCATTTCGTCTTCTCCCTACTAATGTTTTTTGTTGCCCCTGTTGGTCTTTGTAAGGTTCCAATTCTCTGGTTTCCCGCTGCCCTTTACCGCACAATATGTTTCTCTTTTGCTTTTATGTTATCTCTGACTTCTGTAGTTAGCCATGGTTGCCTCATCCTCCCTGTACCAATGCATCTTTTTCTTCAGGTTGAATTTCTGCTGTGTCTTTTGAATTGTTCCCAGAAACATCTGCCATTGCTGTTCCTTAGTCTTTCTTGCTGGCTTCTCTCCCAGTCAATTCTTCCCTCATGCCTCTGTCGTTGCCTTTATTCAGCTATGATGCTGTTACCTCTAATTATATCTCCCTCCTGTCAGATTGCAGAGTAAATTCAATCATATTAAGATCACTGCCTCTAAAGGTTCCTTCACCTTAAGCTCCTTTATCAAGTCTGCATCCTTGCACAACACTAAATGCCTGTTCCCTAATGGGCTCCACCACAAGCTGCTCCAAAAAGACATGCCACAAATTCCTTTTCTTGCAATCGACTGCCAACCTGATTTCCCGAGTTTACCTACTTATTGAAATTCCCCACGATCACTCTAACTTTGCCTTTCGTATGTATCTTTCTTATCTCTTGGTGATCTTGCACCCCAGCTCCTGATTACTGTTTAGAAGCCTGTACATGTACATAATTCCACTTATGGTTTTTTCATCTTTATGCTTCCTCAGTTCTATCCACACAGATTCGGCACCATCTGACCCTACTTCGTTTCTTTCTATGACTTAATTTCATTTCTTACTGAGAAGGCAACCCCCACCCCCTCTACTTGAATATTCAGCTGCCAATCCTAATCCCCTTGCAGCCTTGTCTGCTGGAGGTGGTTGAAGCAGATACAATGGTAATGTTTAAGAGGCATAGTGACACATACATGAATAGAAGGATATGGACAGTGTGGAGGCAACAGGGGTTACAATGTTCTTTGTTTATGGAACAGACCGTTTCAGTTTCTGAGGAGCCACAAATGAGACTGAACATTGTCCAGTCAATGAATAATGTTTTGGGTCCACTGTTTGTCATTTATATAAATGACCTGGATGAGGGTATAGAAGGATGGGTTAGTAAATTTGTGGGTGACACTAAGGTCAGTGGAGTTGTGGATAGTGACAAAGGATGTTGTAGGTTACAGAGAGACATAGATAAGCTGCAGAGCTGGGCTGAGAGGTTGCAAATGGAGTTTAATGTGAAAAAGTGAGAGGTGATTCACTTTGGAAGGAGTAACAGGAATGCAGAGTAGTTGGCTAATGGTAAGATTCTTGGCAGTATAGATGAGAAGACCGATCTCTGTGTCCATGTATATAGATTCTTGAAAGTTGCCACACAAGTTGATAGGGTTGTTAAGAACGCATACCATGTATCAGCTTTTATTGGTAGAGGGATTGAGTTTCTGAACCATGAGATCATGTTGCAGCTGTACAAAATTCTGGTGCAGCCGCACTTGGAGTATTGCATACAGATCTGGTCATTGCATTATAGGAAGGATGTGGAAGCTTTGGAAAGGGTTCAGAGGAGATTTACTTGGATGTTGCATGGTATGGAGGGAAGGTTTTACAAGGAAAGGCTGAGGGGCTTGACACTGTTTTCAATAGAGTGAAGAACGTTCGGAGGTGACTTCAGAGACATACATGATAATCAGAGGGTAAGATAAGTTGGACCGTGAGATCCTTCTCCCTTGGATGGTGATGGCTAGGATGAGAAGACGTAGCTTTAAAGTGAGGGATGATAGATATAGGGCAGATGTCAGAAGTAGTGTCTTTACGCAGTAGTAGGGGCATGGAATGCACTGCTTGCAACAGTAGTAGACTCGCTGATGTTAAGGGCATTTAAATGGTCATTGGATAGGTGTGTGGACAAGAATGGAGTAGTGTAGTTTAGCTGGGCTTCAGATTGGTTCCATAGGTCAGCACAACATCGAGGGCCAAAGAGCCTATACTGCGCCGTAATGTTCTATGCTCTATCATAATGTTATCGTGCCCCCCCCCTCAGTCGAAGCAAAATACTGAGGGACTCAGTATAATTTTACCTCCTTCATCTGTATTCTGGGCCCTGGAGGGCGAGAGAACGATTGTCTATGTGCACAGAGACATGAATTCATGGCCTTCTCTAGAAGAGCAGTTTTTCAATGAATTATGCAGTCATCTTACAGCGAGGAGCATCTAGATAAGGCAACATACATATTGATTGGGTGACTGGTATAATCAGCAAGTGTCGATAGTAAAGATTAAGCCATCTCCTGTTACACAATGAATACTTTTCACCTTGTTAAACTGACCTCACCTGCTGAATGCTTCCAATATTGTTAAATGGCTGTACATAATGTTTTTTAACTTGTTAACTCATTACCCTTGCCTGCAGCACCCCATTGTTAACTGCAAGTTCTTATCTGATCTGAGTCATGCCCAGCTGAACCTCTTATTTCACAAAACTCAGAACCTAACCCTTTCCTTGCCTGCTTATACCCATACACATTCTCAATAGTTCCAAGTGCTGATCCATGCTCTAAAGTTGTCATCCTTATTCCTGACACTACTCACATTAAAATAGACACAACTCAACTCATCACACTGCCTGCACCTTTGCTCTACAAAGTGCCTCTCCCTCCTCTCAGACTCCCCGCACACTTTATCTAGTTGTTCAGTACCTACTCCATCATCTGATCCATAGTTCCAGTTCCGACCTCCCCCGCCGCAGCTCCCCTCCGCCTCCCGAAGACCTCTCGCTAACCTCCCACCCAGGATATTGGTGCACCTCCGGTTCAGGTGCAACCCAGCCCTCTTGTCCATGTCCAACCTTCCCCAAAGGTATCCCAATGATCCACATACTTGAAGCCCTCCTTCCTACACCAGCCCTGCAGCCATGTGTTCAGTTGTATTTGCTCTCTATTCCTAGCCTAACTGGCACATGGCACCGGTAGTGATTCTGAGATTACTACTCTGCTCGTCCTGCCTTCTAGCTTCCAACCTAACTCCCTATATTATCTTTTTCAGATCCTTATCCTTGTAAGTCTCTTCCAGGAAAGAGTTAACAGAGTTGGTCGTAAAGTGCTGGCTTCACTTTTGTCCTCTCGACATCATATTATTGCTGCCTCTCAACAAAGTATACAAGGATATGGTGGTCTTTGACTTTAAAGTTGGAATTTTTGCAGTATGTAAAGGGCCCTTTGGCACATTTATGTCTGCACCAATCAAAAAATGTTCATCTATTGTAATTCCGTTTTCCTCCTTGGCCCATACCCTTGTATGTGTGCATAATTGTTACTAGCTTTCGCGCTGTCTTCTCGCTCAACTCTATTAACTTTTATTATTACGTTTTCTGAAATTATATCTACCCAATGCAGTACAAATTGCAGCTTGTTAAGAACTTCACAGCGTTACGACACAGGGTAAACTCTCCTTAATTTAAAACCAGTAATACAGAGAAGATTTATCCTGTATAGTAATCTGTAAAAATTCATGTGGCCAAGAATTTATTAAAGTAAAAATTAACAACTTTTATTTCTTAAAGTGTAGCAGAGAATAATTAACTAACCACTATTGACAATTTCTTTCTCTAACCGATTTTTTACCTTCCCTTCTCTCAATCTAGTCCAATAAAACTCCCAATTAAGATTTACAAGACAACACTTAAAACAAAACCAGGCAGCTTTAGGTTCTTGTCTTCAGATTTTCCTGTATCATCTTTTCTCCATGTAATGAATTGGTGTGTTACAGATTACAGATCGATAAGGTACTTTTAAGAGATTTATTTTCAAGGAATCTGTTGCATGCTAGGACTTGGCAATTCTCCTCTCAACCGTTCAATTTCCCCCCACTCTTATACCTCCAAGCAATGGATGGTGTCGTTGCCTTCCAATAGTCAATTCAAACTTGATTGGAAATTGGTATTTTTTGGGGAGTATAATTTTAACTGATTGGCTGAATTCGAATTTTTTTTTTCACCAGGCAACGAACTACTTGAGTTGTTCAACCCAGTATTACATACATTATTGCCTTATTGAGAACATTTTGTGCTTTGTCCGGTAGTTCTGCTGCTTTTAACTCTCTCAAAGGTACACCCACATCTTCATAAAACCAGCCTGAACTTTTCTTGCCCAAGAATGTAAGGGTCTGAAATGGTTGATGCTGAGGAGCACAATAAGCCCTGCTGTCTGATGTCATAAGGGCTTTGTGAGTGAACAGCTTAGGATCTCGAAGATCCTAAGATTCAAAGAACTAAAACCTGCCATCTGGATCTTCCTCTTTGTCCTTGTAATGATATCTGTCATGTTTATGTAACTTAAACCTGATTGCTATTGTTTCATAAACTCCATCTTGATTGATTCTGCATCAATTCCGAACTACATTCAGACGAACAGAATTTGGACCTGAATAGGACAACCAGTACCTACTACAAATTCAAAACCTTCAGAAACTGTTCTCCTTCCGGATCCTCCACTCCACACTCGCAGCCATGCGCCGCCACCTGATCTGTCCAGGGGTAAGCTCAGGGCCACAATCTTTCAGAACTGCAAAGGACCTCTGCAGTTTTACATCTTAGAAGAATTCACACACTGAACAAATGCTTTTTCTAACATATCAGACATCAAAAACTAGAGGTACGACAAATATTTGTGGACCTACCTGAATAGTCTGGATCCCTTGACCATTCTAGAAGCTTCCCCTGGCCTCCTGAACTGCCTGGCTGCTATCAGCCATGTGGCCGCTTCAGCTACCACCACTGTGGCGAATGATGACATCACTTTTGTCCCCACTGCCCAACAGCCCACCGCTACAGCTGACTATGCCACCTCTGCGATCGTTGGCCAGACAACCGCCTCCTCGACTGCTGGCCAGAAAACTGCCGTCGAGACAGCTACAAGATCCACCACTATCGAAACCAACGAGAGGCCTAACCACAACATCACTTGCACCTCCGTTGTTGCTGCTGCCACAGCCACTTCTGCCTCCACCGACATCACCTATGCCACGCCTTCCGCCACTTTTAACCCCGTGGCCACAACCACTTCAGCCTCCACTGACGCCACGCATTTGCACATGGCTGACAGAATCGCCTATGACACACATTACTCACTTCTGCCCCCATGGATCCCACAGTCAGCATCTTTGTGCCCTGGGTGAATGTCACTTCTGTAAATGATGTCATCGTCTGTCTCTCTACTACCACTCCCACTCCAGTTACAGTCTCCACCCGCACTCCCAGCTCCAGCCCTGCTGTATTTACACCAACCTCCCCCCAGTCCTCAGCAAAGGCCTTGCCTTCATCCCCCCTCCGCTTCTGGATCAACAAATTCAGCGACATCAAACACTTCTTCCACTGCCTCCATCTCTGAGATTACTTTTTCTACCAAGATTCCCCGATCTGTTGCCCGCCCTCAACCTCTTCATTTCCACCAAGACATTGACCGCCTCAAAATGACCACCCCCACCACCCACTCCAACCTCTCACCCTCAGAACGCGCAGCCCTGCGCTCCTCTGCACCAACCCCAACCTCACCATCAAACTTGATGCACTGACCTCCACACTGCTGAAGCTAGATACTAACTTGAAGACACTTCCTCCTACTGCCCCATTAACCATGATGCCATTCCCCCACAAAAATCACCAAACCATCATCTCCCAGACTGTATACAACCTCATTACCTTAGGCAATCTCCCACCACAGCTTCCAACCTCATTGTTCAGGAACCCCACACTGCCCGGTTCTACCTCCTACCCAAGATTCACAAACCTGACTGCCTTGTCTCGGCCTGCTCCTGCCCCACCAAACTCATCTCCACAAACCTTGATATCTTATCCCTCCGGTCCAGGAGCTCCCCACATACGTTTGGGACACCACCCACACCCTCCACCTCCTCCAAGACTTTTGTTTCCCTGGCACCCAATGCCTCACCTTCACCATGGACACCCAATCCCTCTGCACCTATGTCTGCTATGATGCGGGCTTCCAAGCCATATGTTTCTTCCTCGCCTGGCATCTCCACCTCTCCACTGACACTCTCATTCGTTTGCACTTACTGGCCCTCATCCTCCGTAATTTCTCCTTTGAATCCTCCCACTTCCTCCAGGCGAAAGAGGTAGCCGTGGGCACCTGCATGGGCCCCAGCTATGCCAGTCTCTTTGTCGATTACGTGGAATAGTCCATCTTCCGCAGTTGCACCAGCATCATTCCCCACATCCTCCAGTACATTGACTGTATCAGCACCACTCCATTTTTCCACGAGGAGGTTGAACAGTTCATCAACTTCACCAATACATTCCACCCTGATCTTAAGTTTGCCTGAACCATCTTAGAGACCCCCCCCCCCCCCCGCCCCCACTTTCCTGGATCTCGCTCTCGCTCTTCTCCCCCCCTCCCCCCAACTCAACATAGACACCTTCTAAAAACCCAGTGAAGGTAAGCACTGCAGATGCTGGAGATCAGAGTCAAGAGTGTGGTGCTGGAAAAGCACAGCAGAGCAGGAGAATCAACGTTTCTGATGAAGGACTCTTGCCCTAAATGTTGATTCTCCTGCTCCTCAGATGCTGCCTGACCTGCTGTGTGTTTCCAACACCGCATTCTCGAATCTTCTACAAACCCACTGATTTCCACATCTACCTGGACAACACTTGCTCCCACCGTGCCTCCTGTAAAAACCTTATCCCTCATTCCCAATTCCTTTGCCTCCACCGCATCTGCTCCCAGGAGGACTAATTCCACTACAGCACACACCAGATGGCCTCCTTCAAAGACTGCAATTTCCCCTCCCACATGTTCAATGATGCCCTCCAAGGCATCTTATCCACTTCCTGCACCTCTGCTCTTGAACCCCACCTGTCCAAACTGCAGCAAGTACAGAACCCCCGGTCCTCACCATCCACCCAACCCACCCCCTATACATCACATCATCCTCTGCAATTTCCACCACCTACAAACGGACCCCACCACCACCAGAGATATATTTCCCTCCTCACCCTATCTGCTTTCCGTAAAGGCCATTTTCTCTGCAACTGTCTTTAGAGGTCCACGCCCCCCACCAACCCACCTTCCCTCTCGGCACCTTTCCCGTCCACCGCAGGAATTGCACAGCCTGTGCCCGCATCTCTCTGCTCACCTCTGTCCAAGGCGCCAAAGGAGCCTTCCACATCCATCAGTGTTTTACCTGCACTTCCACACTGTATTTACTGTATCCGTCACTCCTGATGAGTCTTCTCTACGTTGGGGAGGCAGGATGCCTACTTGCAGAGCGTTTCAGAGAACACCTTCAGAGCAAACGCACCAACCAGCCCCACTGCTCCGTGCCCGAACACTTCAACTCCCCTCCCACTGCGCTGAGGACATGCAAGTCCTGGGCCTCCTCCGTCGCCACGCCCTAACCACCCAATGCCTGGAGGAAGAATGGTTCATCTTCTGCCTTGGCACCCTCCAATACACTGCATCAATGTGGATTTCTCCAGTTTCCTCATTTCCTCTCCCTCCACCTTATACTAGTTCCAACCTTTCAACTTGGTACCACTGTTATGACCTGTCCCACCTTTCCTCTCCGCCCTCTTCACCATTACCCCCATGTCCGTCTACCTATTGCACTCTCAGCTACCTTCCCTACTCTTCTCCCAGCCCCACACCCCCTCATTTATCTCTCTACCCCCTCTGCTCACAAGCCTCATTCCTGGTGAAAAGCTTTTGCCCAAAACATCGATTCTCCTGCTCCTCAAATGCTGTCTGACCTGTTGTGCTTTTTCAGCACCACACTCAAGACTCCCCCATCTTGTTTTGGACAAGTGATTTACCTCTACTTCATTAGACCAAGCCGGCCTTGTAAACCTCCTTCCAAGAAAGAGGCTGGTGGCAGCAAAATTAGTCCTAATCACCTGCCACCCTAACTTGTCCTGGGTACCCATCCCTAGTGTGTTGATTTCAAAATGTTCATGCTTATGTATATACCATTCCGTTACCTTTATTCCTACCCTCAACAAGAAAACTTTACTATCATTTGTCTCTGCTCAATCATCCTGTAACTTTAACTGTCATTATCAAATAATCTATAAATCCATAATTGTGATGTTCCAGCCATGTGGAACTCTTTTAACAAACAATTAATCTCAGAATTACTTGTTAAAACCTCTTGAATAATACATTCCCTCTTTGAGATCACATGATTTGAACTTTGGAGGGACGAGGTCAGAATCAAGGTAGTTTTATGCTTTGACACTGGGAATGGGGGAGGAAAAATCACAGGAAAATAGAAGGAGATTGTCAGGGAGTTGTGACCAGATTTCTTCCTCGGTAAAGGGGCAACTAAAAAAGGAATGAGTAAAGTCAACCTGCAGCAGACGGTCTGCTCACAAAGGCGACTCGCCACCCTCTTCTGATTGGCAGTGCTGTGAAGTCCACATGCTGCCATGAAAGAATGGAGAAAAGTCGTGATAGGGTACAGTCACTGAGGAGTCTCATTTTAGAGGTGATTTGACAATGCAAGCTCTAACACCTGGCAGATTGAGATGGCACCTTGAGCTGAGGCCTGCACAGTTTACTCCTGTACTGTGGAGATATGATAAACATTTCTGCTCTTGCATTCACCAGAAAAAGGGATTTTTTTTCCCCATTTACTTGAGGTAAAACCGGCAGAACTGGTTAAAACCTGATAACATTTTCACACTTAAAATGTTTCTAAAACAATCCCAGTTCTCTTTAAACATAAATGTTGATTCAACATTGATTTCAGGCAAGCACAAATTATATTTATAAATATTGTGGACCAGGTATGTGGTTTTGTATAAATGGGGTTTAATCTGCTGCTTTGCAAATTAGAGTCGAAGATTAGAGTCATAGAGGTGTACAGGAAACAGACCCTTCGGTCCAACTTGTCCATGCCAACCAGATAATCCAACCTAATCCAGTCCCACCTGCCAGCGCCCGGCCCATATCCTCCAAACCCTTGCTTATTCATATACCCATCCAGATGCCTTTTAAATGTTGCAATTGTACGAGACTCCACCACTTCCCCTGCCAGCTCATTCCATACTACACGCACCACACTCTGCATGAAAACGTTGCCCCTGAGGTCTTTTATATCTTGCCCCTGAGTATGTCTTGAAGATTGTAAACCCTTCTGCTACTTTGTTACTGGTGGAGAGAGTGAGTGTTGAAAGTGGGAAATGGGGTGCCATTAAAGTTGAATGCTTTGTCTTTGTGAATATCAAGCTTTTTGACTTGTTGGAACTGCACCCATCCAGGCAAGTGGAGCCATAATATTCCTGACTTGTGCATTGTAGATGGTTGATAGGCATTTGGGAACAGGAAATTAGTTATTCGCCATAGAATTCCCAACTTCTGGTCTGTTCTTTTAGCCGCACTATTTACATAGTTGAGTTTGGTTTTGAACAGTGATAAACTCCTGCATTCCCTGTAATTTTTTTTCTACTGTTCGGTCCTCCAGGGGCCATATGGTAGCAAATTCTGGAATTCAAAGTAACCTGTTGGCCTGCTGACTCATGCATGTGGAATCTTGAAACAACAACTGCTTGGAAGGAACCTTTACAGTGGGGATTTCATTGATGGGAATGCCATTGAACGTTCAGGGAAGATGTAACTTTCTCTCGTTGGAGATGGTACAGTAATTGTTTGGTGCTCACATGACTTGTCATTTATCAGCCCAAGCTTGGAAGTTGCTCCAAATGGGCATGGAATGCTTGAGGATTTAAGGACTTTATCATTGATGAACATTCTCAGCTCTGATCTATGCCAGAGGGAACATCACTGAAGTAGCTGAAGTTTGTTGGACCTTAAGATACTAACCTGAGGAATTGATGTCCTCCAATTGGGATGATTGACATTCAACAGCTACAACCACTGCTTTTCGTACAAGGTATGATTCCAGGTGCTGGAGCTTGATTCCCATTGACTTCAGTTTTATTTGGGTTGCTTGATGCCACATCAGTCAAATGTGGCATTAATATCAAGGTCAGTCATTCTCAACTCATCTCCTGGATTTGAGCTTTTTTGTCTGTAGAATCTCCACAGTGTGGAAACCGGTCCTTCAGCCCAACAAGCCTACACCGACCATCTGCCCACCCACCCAGACCCATTTCCCCCTACCCAATATTTACCCCTGACTAATATACCTAACCTACACATCCCTGAACACTATGGGCAATTTAGCATGGCCACTTCACCCAACCTGAGCATCTTTGGTCTTTGGGAGGAAACTGGAGTACCCAGGGGCAACCCAAGCAGACACAAGGAGAATGTGCAAACTCCACACAGGCGGTCACCAGAGGCTGGAATCAAACCTGGGTCCCTGTTGCTGTGAGGCAGCAATGCTAACCACTGAGCCACCATGCCACCCCACCATCTATGTTTGGATCAATACTGTAATGAGGCCAGGAGTTGGCCTTGGTGGAACACAAAATACTGCAAAGTGAGCAAGTTATTGATGAGGTAATGCTTGTTTTGTCCTTAATGAAGAGACAGAACACATCCTAAATCCTAGCTTGGCATGTCCAGTAATACTTGTCAATTATGAGCAAGAACTAGAGCTAGAATGCTAGGTCAGGATGGTTGAGTTTGATACTCTAATCCGCTTCAATTTCTATATCAATTTTGAATAAAAATCAAAGGCTATTAGTAATAGTCTTTTAAGTATAGGTTCATGGCTACTAATTATAGAGCAGCTGCTTATGGTTTTAGTGCATAGGTTAATGATGTCATTAGTTTTTATTGCAAAAGTAAAATTGGGTGTTGGCCTTCCTAATCTTAAGAGTAAACAAGTAAAGGATGAACTTGGCAGTTGACTTAAATATTTGATGAATAATTTGACACCCTTTTGGGTGTCCGTGTAATGATGGGAAAAACAAGCATGTAAGGGCAAGCACTAAATCATCCAACTTAATTTTTGGTGGAGAATATAGATCATATGGGATCATCGCTGTAAAAACTTTGTTACCTAAAAATTAAACTATATTCCCAAATGGATGTTCATCAACTCCTTTAGTTCCGCATTAGTTTCTAATGCCCAAGTCACAATTTTGCTTTTATTCAATGTTTATCCACTTAAAAGCACGTTTTTTTTTTGTAAACCTCTTGAAAGTGTTTAAAAACATTGAAGCGTTGCACACTCATAGTCCGAACCTGTTCTAAAACGATTTGAATACTGTCAGGACGTTTCTTAACCTGAGGTGTTAACTCCCTGTGAGGGGGAGTGAACACCTTCAATGACTAACTCCCTGTGAGACTAACACCCTTATCTGCGCCAACATGACACCAATTGTTAAAGTGCACTTGAGAATGTAACTTTTAAAAAAGATTTTGCAATTTACATATGAAAGAACTGAAACCAACATGGTCATTCTAAAAGATGAAAGACTTGACAGACAATCCAGGTCTTTTTCAATATGTAATTTCAGTTACATACACTGTAAATTTCTATTGTAAGTTCTGTGTCTTACAATCTTATTCTTCACAATCACCTGATGAAGGAGCCGCACTCCAAAAGCTAGTGTTTCCAACTAAAACCTGGTGGTGTGTGATTTTTTTAACCTTGTACACCCTATTTCAACACTGCCATCTCCAAATCAGGAAACAGGGTAATGGTCATTAAATATTTTTTTGGCGCGAGAGAGATTGCTGGTGGAGTTGTGTAGTAATAAGTGTGGGACCCTTGCTTTTCCTGATAAATATTAATATACATCTCAAAAGAGGACAGGTGCAGATATCTGGTGTATACGTAAATCATTTAAAGGTGACAGATTGACAGAATGGTTAGTGTAAAAAGTGAGGTCTGCAGATGCTGGAGATCAGAGCTGAAAATGTGTTGCTGGTTAAAGCACAGCAGGTTAGGCAGCATCCAAGGAACAGGAAATTCGACGTTTCGGGCCAGAGCCCTTCAGAATGGTTAACATAACATACCATATCGGACATTATTAGCAGGGGCAGAGTACAAGAGCAAGGTGGTTGTGTTGAATTTGTGCAAAACATTAGTTCTATCTCAGCTGGAGTACTGTGTCCAGTTCTGGTTGCTGCACTTTTGCAAAAAAAAAAGGTATTTGAGAGTGTGTGGAAGAGATTAATGAGAATGGTTCTCGTGATGAGAAGCTTCAGTTCTCAAAGGTTGAAAAATCTGGGGCTATTTTCCTTGAAGAGAAGACTGAGAGGAGATCTGATAGAGGTATTCAAAATCCTGGTCAATCTTTCCAGAGAAGATAAGGAGAAACTGTTCCCACTTATGTGAAAAGACTGAAGGTGAGGGCACAGATTTCAAGTAACTGACGAATGAAGCAAAAGTGATCTGGGAAAAGCTTGTTCATTCAGTGTGTAGCCAGGTTCTGGAATGCCATGCTTTTGTATATAGCAGGAGTAGGTCCAGTCAGTGCATTCGAAAGAGAGTTGGATGATTATTTGAAATGGAACAAAGTGCAGGGTTACAGGGAGAAGGCTGGAGAATGGCATTAAGTGAAATGCTGATTTGGAAAGCTCGTGAAAATGTAATTGGCTGATTGGCCTGTACTGTACTAATTACACAATTCTGTGAACATTTTTGATTTTCACTGTTTATTTCTGCTGAAAGTATTTTTATACTGGCTTCTGTTGTTTTGTGTATGGCTCCAAGCAACCTTTCTTACTTTGAGCTCAGACAGCGAATGTTGGCAAATTATTTGATTTTTGAAAACATTACTGCAAAAGCCAGTCTAGCTTTCAGTTGGTCTCTGTAAATGTGCATTGGGCAGTAGGAAGTATTTGCACTTGATGAAGAACAGGCAACTAGATTACTTTCGCATTCCTTTTTGTTGAAACTGCTGCACCGGGCAGATCTGGCAATGCAAAGTTTGTTTCCAATTGTCTGACCTGTAGAAGATTTTGTTGAAAATAATTGAAGTGATACATAGCAAGTTGATATGGCGTATTATATCTCCAATACTTACAAAAACGGTCCATGTGCTTTTCTTCTAAATATCTATTATGAGTTGGAAAATTTTGGAGATTTGTCAGCTTGGCAATATCAGATGCAAAACAAGTGAACTGTTATGAACTATTTAACTTGTGTACAGGAATTTCTGATTGCAAAATTGAGCATTACTCTATTTGGCCATCCTATTTGTAGCATAAGTAGTTACCCAGTAAAACTGCAATTTAAATAACATATACGATCAGTGGTTCTGCTGCATGGAGTGGCATTGTTGTTGGCTAAAAGTTATCTGAAGTTAGCTTTAAAAATACTTGACATGTGGCACAGTGGTAATGTCCTTACCCCTGGATGGAAGGCCCAGGTTCAAGTTCCATCTGCTTCAGAGGTGTCTAATAACATAGCAGATCTGAACGGATTGATTTGGAAAAGAGGTTAAATAAAAAAGGTTACTTATCTATGTGTATTCTACATGAAATAATGTTTCACAATGGAGTTTCTAGGACTAATTCAGGAGGCACAGCAGAAATTTATTTCAAGGGAGGATTAGACTACCAGGGTTGACGAGGGGAGTCGGGGATAATATAAAAGGAAAAGAAAAAAAAACATACAATTTGGTGAGGATTAGTAGGAAGCCAGAGAATTAGGAAACTTTTCAAAACTAGCAGACGATAACTAAAAGTAGCAATAAATGGGGAGAATAACTAGCTAGTCATATAAAAGAACATTGCAAGAGATTTTGTTTTAGATATCTAAAAGATAAGAAGTTAACCAATCATCACTCTGCTTTTCACTTCAACCAGGAGTACGAACTACATAGATCAAAGAAAGCAACGTCCCAGGCATTTTAGATACACACTTTTATTTTTAAGAACGTAGAATGATACAGCATAGGAACAGACCTTTTGGACCACAATGTCAGTGCTGACTATGTCATCATTCTAAACTGATTCCATCTGTCTGCATGTGGTCTCTGTCCTTCTATTCCGTGCCAGTTTGGGCGGCACGGTGGCACAGTGGTTAGCACTGCTGTCTCACAGCGCCTGAGACCTGGGTTCAATTCCCGACTCAGGCGACCGACTGTGTGGAGTTTGCACGTTCTCCCTGTGTCTGCATGGGTTTCCTCCCTGGGTGCTCCGGTTTCCTCCCACAGTCCAAAGATGTGCGGGTCAGGTGAATTGGCCATGCTAAATTGCCGGTAGTGTTAGGTAAGGGGTAAATGTAGGGTATGGTTGGGTTGCGCTTCGGCGGGTCGGTGTGGACTTGTTGGGCCGAAGGCCCTGTTTCCACACTGTAAATAATCTAATCTAATGTCTAAATGCCTCTTAAACATTGCTATCACTGCATCCATCACCTCTCCTGGCAATGAGTTCCAAGCGTCTATCACCCTGTGCAAATTTGAAAAAAACCCTTGCCTTGCACATCTCCTTGCTCTTTAAACCAATGCCCCCTAAGATTTGACATTTCCATCCTGAGGAAAAGACTCTGACTATCCACCCTATCATGTCTCTCAAAATTTTATGTACTTTTGCCATTTCACCCTTGGTCCTCTGATGTTCCAGTGAAAACTGTCCAAGTATATCTGACAGCAAAAAAAGAAATTGTTGGAAATGCTGAGCAGGTCTGGCAATATCTATGAAAAGCAATCGAGGGTCAACGTTTCAAGTCCAGTGACCTGCCTTCAAAACTGAAGCCAGCTAGGAAAATGTTGGCTTTTGTTTATTCAACCTCTCCTTATAGCTAATACACTTCATCCTGGTAAATCTCTTTTGTACCCTCTCCAAAGTCTCTACATCTTTCCTATTGTGTGCAGTTCTGGTCATCACACTATACTCCAAATATGGCCTAATTTGTATAGCAAGAAAATAAGAAACAGGGACAAAATCAGACTAGATAGGCCGAATGGTTTACTTCTGCTCTGATATCTGAAGAATTTAGGAACTATTTAGCCCCTTAATCCTGCCCCACCATTCACTAAGATCATGGCTGATTTGTCCCAAGCCTTAATTCTTCTTTCATATCAGCTTTTCATCTCCCTTATTTTCTTGACATTACAGAAATCTGTCAACCTCCTCTTTAAATAATTCATAATTTAATCTCCACATCTCCCAGGCATTTACTGGCATTTGGGAGAAGAAAAAGTTTGGGAAGAATGATTAATAAGATTGTGGGTGGCGCAAAGATTGTCCAGGTTGACATTGAGGAAGGAGGTCTAAGGGTACAGGATGGAAGTGGGTGGGCAGATCAGTGGCAGATGGAATTTCACCTTGATAAGTGTGAGGTGATGCACCTTGCAAGTTGTAACAAGACAAGGGAGGACTCAGTGAATGGCAGGACACTGAAGCTCGGAGGAACAGAGGGATCCTGGGATGCTTGTCCATAGATCCCTGAAGCTGGCAGTACAAATTAATATGGTTGTTAAGATGTACAGAACACTTGCCTTTATTAGTTGGGGCATAGTTTGTAAGAGCTGTAGAGACCCTGCCAAGCTCCCCTCAGGATCTTATGTTTCCGTAAGATCACCCCATAGTCTTGTAAACTCAAAAGCTGAACCTGTTTGCTAGTCTTGGTTAGTACTCCAGCTGTAGACTATGTGTAGGTCTGGTCACCACGCTGCAAGAAGGATTGGAGTGCAGAGGTGATTCACCAGGATGTTGCCTGAGGTGGAGCATTTCAGCTACAAAGAGAGCCTGGATAAGCTAGAGTTGTTTTCTTTAGGGCAGTGAAGGCTGAGAGGGTCCTGATAGCTGTGTATAAGATTGTGAGGGGCATGGACAGGGTGAATAGAAAGCAGCTGTTGCCCTCAATTGAAGGAGCAGTAACAGACATAATCTTAAGGTGGAAGGGAAAATTATTTTCATCCAAAGTGTGGGGTCTGGAATGCACTGCTTGTAAGGATAATTGAGGCAGGATACTCCCAAACCTTTAAGAAGTACTTGTGAGTATTCAAGACTGTGGACCACATACTGGAAAGTAGGACTCGTGTAGCTTTGGACTAGTTTTTTGTTTTTCGGTGCAGACTTGATAGATCTAAGGGTCCTTTCAGTAGTGAATGATTCTATGAAATTTCTTTGCATCTTAGTCACAAAAGAAGGTGACATTCATTTAAAACTATGTCTCCTTGTTTAAGATTCCCCCATTAATAGAAACATCATGTCGACATTTACCCTGACCAGCTCCCCTCAAGATCTTTTTTTCCGTAAAGATCGCCCCTCAGTCTTGTAAACCCAAAGGCTGGTCTTGATGAGTCAACTCTTCTTTATTCCAGCAATCAGCTGAGTGAAATTCTTTGAACTGCCTTCAATGCCAGTAAATCCTTTGAGGAATACAGACACTAAAACTGGACAGAGAATCCAGATGCAGCCTCGCCCTGTACAGTTGTTACAAAACTTCCCTAGCTTTAAACGAGCTTTTCGGTTTGCAAGATGTTAAGATGAATATACTGGAAAATCTTTATTTTGTATGGTGTCTACTCATCACGTTTTATTTAGGGTAAGCAGCTGAGTTTTTGGAAGTCTGTACGAATAAGACACTGATTAATTCAGGGAATGTATTTTTAAAAGATTGTACCAGTGTAATTGGAAAATCACATTGTATGGTGAAATATGTTGGAGATTACAGCACTGTTCCCCAAAGGCAGAGCAAAATAAAAGTGGTAGTGCAAAACAGTTGATTTCGGAGTTAAGTCAAGATTTATACCATGAGCAAATTAACTTTTATGCAGTTGAAATGAACCAAATAAAAACTTAGTTCAATGTGAACCATAAGTATTCTATTATATCTTATGTTAGAATAGAGGGCCTTTTGTTGCTTAAAGTAGTTTCTCTGCTATACTTCTCACCTTAGCTTCAGGTCCTTGGTAGTAAATCTTGCAAAAGTGTTACTGTTTGTAAATTAGGGTAAAAGCAGGCCTAAGCAATCCTTGGGTTCATGCTATTTCTCATTTGTCTGCTATCTCTTGGTAATAACACCTGGAATTCATGTTCATTTTTACATATGCAATGACAACATCAAGCTCACCTTTCTTGACCCACCCATTGTATCGAAGTTGTCAAGACATCTTGCCAAGTTATTTTGGAAGAACAGGAGTTTTCCACAATTAAATGTAGAGAAGATTGAAATAATTGTCAGAGGTCCTGGCTGTTAACTTCACTCCCTTGTTATGGATCTCAACTCTCTCTGGCAATTGTCTTTGACCCAACTGTTGACAAATGTGGTGTCAGCTTCCAACCATATATCTGTGCCATAACTAAGGCCACTTATTTCCACTTCTGAATGATTACCTGATTCAGCATCCCCCACATCAATTCATCTGTTGCTGAAGCCTTCATCCCAGCTCTTATTACCTCTAGAATTTAACATAACTCAGCTAGTCTCTCATATTTTGCTCTGTTTAAATTTAAAATAATCTAAAATGATCGTTCATATCCTAACTGCCTTTATTGGTCAGTGCATTGAGTACAGGAGTAGGAAGGCATGTTGTGGGTGTACGGGACATTGCTGAAGCCACTTTTGGAATACTTTGTGCAATTCTGATCTCCCTGCTATAAGAAGGATGTTGTGCAACTTGAAAGGGTTCAGAAAAGATTTGAGGATGTTGCTAGGGCTGGATGGCTTGAACTATCAGGAGAGCTGAATAGGCTGGGGCTGTTTTCCCTGGAGCATTGGAGGCTGAGGGATGACCTTATCGAGGTTTATAAGTGTTGTTTTCACCTTTGATTTAACTGGAGTAGAAAAGCTGTTTTGATTTGAGATCCAACAGTGTAGTCTGATGGAGATCAGCTGCTTTGTTATTTGGAGAGAATCAATTGATTTGAATTTTGTTCTATTTTCAGCAGGGTACAGAACTACTTTTCACTATAATCTATTCTTCAGCTGTTTTATTGGACAGTGAAGAAAATTCTGACTAAACTCTGCTGTCCTAACATGGTTTAAAGTGATCAATGAGGAGACATTGTGTGAACTGCACCCACTATATCATATGATCCATATTCGAAATCTAGGGTATTTTTGTTCACTAGAAGTAATTATAAGATGAAAGGGAAAATAGTGCCAAATTTCCAGAAGCAAAATGTAAAGCATGATCATAAGACTTCAAGTTGAAGACTTAATTTACAAACATTTAACTATCTTCACTGATTACAGGAGACTTTGTGGACCAATAAGTCCGCAATATTGAGGATTTGCACAAAGCAGTTACTGTCTTACCCACTTTGTGTAGTCAACAACAGTCTTGTAACTTGGTATTTTGATCTACTTTTTGGTGCTAAGAGTAAGTCTACACTCTGGTGATGCTTCTATGTTCCACACAGCAGCAATTTATGTCATCTACAAAATGGACTGCAGAAATTCATGAAGCCTTCATGGAACCTTCCAATCACAATCAGTATTATCTAAAATGACAAAGGCAGTAGATGCACGGGAACACCGACACCTGCAAGGCCCTCTCTGAGCCACTTACATCCTGCCTTTTTTCATTATTCTTTCGTGGGCTGTGGGCATTGCCTGCCCCTAGTTGCCCTTGAGAAAGTTGTGATGAGTGCCTTTTTGAACTTTGTAGTCCACCTGCTGTGTGTTCCCCTCTGTTAGGGAGGGAATTCCAGGATTTTGATGCAGCAAAAGTACAAGAACGATGATATATTCCCACGTCAGGATGGTGAGTGGCTTGAAGAGGAACTTGTAGCTGGTAGTGTTCCCATGTATCTGCTGCCCTTGTCCTTTGAGATGGAATTGGTCATGGGTTTGGAAGGTGCTGTCTGACATTCTTTGGTGAATTTATGCAGTGCATCTTATAGATAATACACATTACTGCTACTAAGTGACAGTGGTGGAGGGAATGGATATTTGTGGATGAGTTGCCAATCAAGTGGGCTGCTTTGTCCTGGATGGTGTCAAGCTTCTTGCATGTTGATGGACCAACACCCATTCATGCAAGCGGGGAGTAGTCCACCGCCCTCCAGATTTGTGCCTAGTAGGTGATGGACAGACTTTGAAGAATCAGGGGATGAACTGAAGTATTCCTCGCTGCTGACCTGCACTTGTAGCCACTGTGTTTATGTGGCAATTCCAGTTGAGTTTCTGATCAGCGTTAACTGCCAGGACATTGATAGTGGGGAGTTCAGTGATGGAAGACATTGAAAGTCTTGTTGCATTTGCACATGGACTGCTTCGGTATCTGAGGAGAAACAAATGTTGCTGAACTTTGTGCAATCATCAGCAAACATGCCCACTTCTGACCTTCTGATGGAGGGAAGGTCATTGATGAAGCAGCTGAAGATGGTTGGGCTGAGAACACTACCCTGAGGAACTCCTGCAGAGATGTCCTGGAGCTGAGATGACTGTGACCATCTCCCTATTTGTCAGGTATGACTCCAATCACTGACACCCATTGATTCCAGTTTTGCTTGGGCTCCTTGATGCCACACTCAGCCCTTGACATCAAGGCTGCATTTGACAATCACTTGCGCTTCACCTGTGGGATTTTGTTCTTTTTATCCATGATGTGAAATAAATGTTTTCAGTGTTGCTTGGTTAAAAAAATCTTTGAATTTACTCCCTGACAGCCCTGTTAATGTACCACAAATGGACTGCAGCACTTTAGGAAGTTAACCCACTACAATTTCTCGAGCACAGTTAGGGATGGGCAATAAATGCTGGCCTTGCCAATGTGGGAAGCCCGCATCTCTTCAATGAATAAAATAAACCCCTGACACTTCCTTTAGTTTTAATGAAGAATCCACTCTCCTGTGTTCTTCACAAATACTGTCTGACTAGATGCTTAGTTCCAGCACATGATTTTATTTTTAGCTCAGTTACATTGTTACTTCACAAAGACAAACAGCCAGATCAAATCAGCCTCTCTCTCCCTCTATTCATAACACAAACTACTCAATTACCTCAAAATTGACCCCAGTGGTTCTGAGCCATTTTTTTGATTAACCAGTACCAGATTTTCTGAATAATTGATTCTAGGTGCTGGGTCTGTAGTTCAATTTATTAACAGTGCAGCAACTTTAGCAGAGCAAATAACAAGATAATCTACTTAGTGTCTTAGATTTAATCCCTCTTTAATTCTAGCCCCTTTTCTGTCACAAGAACAGATAAGCACACAGTTAAAGGATAAATCAAAAGGGAAAAATAAATGAGATATAATTGACCTGTTCACTGAAGCAGACTTCACATTCTCATGTCACTGGCTAATAGGTTTGTATCTTGCTTTGGTTTCCATCAACACTGTGTAAATATTCTCCAGTCGGCTCCGAAGAATATACATTTAAGACTTATAACTGAGATTCTATTGTGAGCTTTCAATCAGCTGATAATGTGAGGACACTCAAGAAGCAATTAAACCTCTGTTCTGTAGCTTCTGACATAAATATAATCCAAAACTAGTTCAAATTCTGGCCTCTCCCTGTCAGGCTGACTATTTCTCCATGCAGTCCTCGTTAACATTCAGTGTCTGCCATCCAGTGTCTGGACAGGTAGGTAGTACTGAGAAAGTGGGGATGCTACAGAAGGATCTAGACAGTTTGGGAGAGTGCTCCAGGAAATGGCTGATGGAATTCAACGTGAGCAAATGTGAGGTCTTGCACTTTGGCAAAAAGAATAAAAGCATAGACTACTTTCTAAACGGTGAGAAAATTCGTAAAGCCAAAGTACAAAGGGATCTGGGAGTGTTAGTCGAGGATTCTCTGAAGGTAAACATGCAGGTTGAGTCCGTGATTAAGAAAGCGAATGCAATGTTGTCACTTATCTCAAGAAGGTTAGAATATAAAAGCAGAGATGTGCTACTGAGACTTTATAAAGCTCTGGTTAGGCCCCATTTGGAGTACTGTGTCCAGTTTTGGTCCCCACACCTCAGGAAGGACATGCTGGCACTGGAACGTGTCCAGTGGAGATTCACACAGATGATCCCTGGAATGGTAGGTCTAACATATGAGGAACGGCTGAGGATCCTGGGATAGTATTCATTGGAGATTAGAAGATTAAGGGGAGACTTAATAGAGATGTACAAGATAATACATGGCTTGGAAAGGGTGGACGCTAGGAAATTATTTCCATTAGGCGAGGAGACTAGGACCCGTGGACACAGCCTTAGAATTAGAGGAGGTCAATTCAGAACAGAAATGCGGAGACATTTCTTCAGCCAGAGAATGGTGGGCCTGTGGAATTCATTGCCACAGGGTGCAGTGGAGGCCGAGAAGCTAAATGTCTTCAAGGCAGAGATTGATAGATTCTTGTTGTCTCGAGGAATTAAGGGCTACAGGGAGAACGCTGGTAAGAGGAGTTGAAATGCTCATCAGCCATGATTGAATGGCGGAGTGGACGCAACAGGCCGAATCGTCTTACTTCCACTCCTATGTCTTATGGTCTTATGATCTTCTTGAGCGTAAGGCCTCTCTGGGCTCCAGTGTCTACAGAGCACTTCTGAACAAGAAACAACCTGCAATTAACTTTCAGGCCTGGCTTCAAACCAGTAGCAGCTTTTTTATTGAGTTTGATTTGAAGAACTATGTCCCAGAGTGTACAACATTGCCAAACATTGAATGTTAAACATGTTCATCTGAACAAAGAATAATGTAGCACTGGAACAGACCCTTTAGCACTCCAAGCCATCACTGCCACATTTTGCCCTTCCATACTAAAACTGCCATTACTTACAGGGTCTATATCTCTCTATTTCCTTCCCATTCATGTATTCGTCTCCATGTTTTTTGAATGCTGCTATTGTGTCTGTTTTCACACCTCCTCTGGCAGCACATACTCAGCATCTTTTGTGTGGAAAAACTTGCCTCACACATCTCTTTTAAACTCCAACCCCACTATTCCTACTTGAATAGGAAGAGTTGAGAAGGGTATGGACCAAATGCTAGCAAATGAACAATTTTGGATGCCTGATCAGCATGGATGAGTTGGACAGATGGGTCTGTTTCCATCCTGTACATCTCTATGACTCTGATCAATTTATTTCTCCCCACTACCTCCTTTCCTGGGGAAATGTTCTCAAGTCATTTCTCTGTACATTTTGAAGCTGCTTCCATTTTAGGGATACAAGTAAAACATTTATGGATTATTAGTTTTCAGAGTTTTTTTCCAAAAATGACAACTTCATGTGAACGCATTGACTGCACCATTTTCTGGTGAATTGGGTTGTTCATTTGTGGCTCCCTGACATATTTGCAGTTTCTTGTACTGTTTAAGAAAAAGTACAATTTCAGTGTAACCAGCATTATTGTTGAGTGGTGATAAAGTGGTCACTTCAGTTTTCAAGATTTCTTGTGCCCCTTCCCCAAAGTCAGTGACTTCTGTGAGGTTGTGGTTTCGTGTGTTTTGCTGGCTTTTTGCCAATACCTACCTCTGAAAATATGAGTTTATGAAAATCCTTGCCCCCATACTAATTTACAGCTATTTCTGTTTATTCATCCTTGTGTGTACGAACTATCTTTTCTCTCTGTTAACCAGCATTTTGATTATACCATTCTTATCTGGTGTTCAAATTTCCCAGTTCTGCAATCCTTCAAAAATTTGTGCTGTTTTTCAATTCTGCTCTGTGCATGTGTGATTTACGTTGTTACCATTATTGGTTGCTATGCCATTAGCCATCAAGTTCCTAATTTTGAAATTCCTTCCGTAATCCTGTCCATCTCTCAGTATCTACCTTCTCTAAGTACTTAAAGCCTTCACCTCATGAACTTGATCTGACTTGATGAGAGTAATACCATTGATCTGATTGATATGGACTTTGAAAAGACATTTTATAAAGTGGTACATATCAGTATTTTTAAGCAAAGTTGAATCCTATGGAATAAAAAGGACAGTGCTCACATGCATGATTTTTGGTTCTGAAAGGGAGCAGCGAATTGTGGGAATGGACTTCTTCAGACTGGAGGAAGTTACCCAACATCACAAGGATCACTGTTTCTGTTGAATTCTGTTAAACAATTAGACTTTGGTACAGAAGCCACAGTTTCAAAATTTGGCACTGGCAGATTTTGGAGAGTTGTGAAGTATCAGGTGGTTAGCAGTAATCTTCAAGAGGATATAGCCAAGCTCATTCTGTGGTGAAGTGACATTTTTGAATTTTAGATGTAGGAAAATATATAAAGTGATTTATTTTGGTTGGGTAAACATAGAGATGCAATATAAAACAAATGGTGCAGTTCTGAAGGGAATGCATGACATAGACATCTGGGATATATGTTCACAACTTGTTGAAGATGATAGCGTGTTGAGAAAATAGTTAAAAAGGCATACATGACCTTCAGTTATGTAGATATATTGGAAAATCTGGGGTTGCTCTTCTTGGGAAGAGACTTTGTTTGTTTCGAGGAGATTTGAAAGTCTTGTTCAAAATGACAAGGATATAGATCAGGTAGGTGGAGAGAAACTCCTTTTGATAGAATGATCAAGAGCCAGAAGAAATGGAGTTATTGCAATTGCCAAAAAAAGTCAAAGCAACCTAAAATATATGTTCATGTAGAAAGTGGTTAAAATCTAGAATGTATTGCTATTCCTGGGGGCAAAGCATTGAATTCCATTAATCCTGGAGTTGTCACAAATGTGGAAAATTGATTTATCTATTGAACTGCACAACTTTACCTAATTGTCTAACTGCTGTTAAAAGAATATATGAATGAGTTTTGTTTTTAAGCAAGAAAATAAATTGATTGTAATCACTGTTTTTAACAAATGGCAAGAAAGAAGCATAACTTATTAACTTAGAGTTCTTTAACTGAATTCCCCTTTAAAAATCTCATATGTACAAACAGAAGCACAACAAGGATATTGAGGGTGAAAAGAGAGGGGGGAAAGAAACAAGATGAAGATGTTCAATAGTACCAATCCATATCACAGGAGTTGATGACTTACTTTCTTTTGATTTCTTTCAGTTGTTTGCTGTTGAGAAAATATTTTTTGTACACCAATGCTGTCTTTCATTGGTTGAGAATTTGCCCCTATCACTGTTGTCAAGGTGTCGTTTTTCTCTTTCTTTTTAAAGGGCAATGACAACAGTCACTCTGAGATTTTCTGTTACTTCTCCACACAGTTGAGGTAAAGAAAGATTGAGGCTTTCTCTTTGCAGACTTGATGTTTGTGCTCTATTGTTCACGTACAATATTGGTTCCTCATTAAGAGTCTACCGTAAGACGACCGTAGAGCCGCCACAAGGGTATGTGGAGAAGGTGGCACCTGCGGTCAAGGTCAGTCAGTTGCAGCAATGTGGCAGGTCCAAATCAGTACTCCTGGCGGATCAACAGCAACATGATAGGCCCAATGTGGTGCTCTGTTAATGGAGCAATGGCGGTGACAGTGGCCCCAGAGTGGGACTCCTGGAATTGACTGTGAGGTGAAGCATTGGTGGGCACAGAGCCTGTGTTGGAGACCCCCACCCCGATGTAGCGTGAAAGGGAAGAAGAACATTGTTTTAGATATATCTTCAGTAGCATAAAATGGCACTGGAATTTGGTGACACATTACTCATTTTGTTGTATTCATTTGTTAAATATAAGTGACAATAAATCATTCAATTCAATGACCTTAAATAAAAGGGGTACATAAATGGCAGTCATTAGAGTCATAGAGTCATAAGGATGTACAGCATGGAAACAGACCCTTCGGTCCAACCTGTCCATGCTGACCTGATATTCCAGCCCAATCTAGTCCCACCTGCCCGCACCCAGCCCATATCCCTCCAAACCCTTCCAATTCAAATGCCGTTTAAATGTTGCAATTGTACCAGCCTCCTCCACTTTCTCTGGCAGCTCATTCCATACACGCACCACCCTCTTTATGAAAAGGTTGCCCCTTAGGTCTCTTTTATATCATTCCCCTCTCACCCTAAACCTATGCCCTCTGGACTCACCGGCCCCAGGGAAAAGACGTTGTCTATTTATCCTATCCATGCCCCTCATAATTTTGTAGACATCCAGCACTTCCTCCTCTGTAATATGGACATTTCCAAGGTGTCACCCTCTATTTCCCGACATGTATATCTTCCATATCCTTTTCCACAGTAAATACTGATGCAAAATACTCGTTTAGTATCTATATCTTCCATATCCTGTCTATACCTGACATATGCTTCCCTCTCTTTCTCAACCAAACCCTCAATTTCTTTAGTCATCCAGCATTCCCTATACCTATCAGCCTTACCTTTCACCCTAACAGGAATGTACTTTCTCTGGATTCTCGTTATCTCATTTCTGAAGGTTTCCCATTTTCCAGCTGTCCCTTTACCTGCAAACATCTGCCCCCAATCAGCTTTTGAAAGTTCTTGCCTGATATCATTAAAGTTGGCCTTCCTCCAATTTAGAACTTCAACTCTTAGATCTGGTCTATCCTTTCCATCACTATTTTAAATCTAATAGAATTATTGTCACTGGCCCCAAAGTGCTCCCCCACTGACACCTCAGTCACCAGCCCTGCCTTATTTCCCAAGAGTAGGTCAAGTTTTGCACCTTCTCCAATAGGTACATCCACGTACTGAATCAGAAAACTTTCTTGTGCATTCTTAACAAATTCCTCTCCATCTTAACACTATGGCAGTCCCAGTCTATATTTGCAAAGTTAAAATCCCCTACTATAACCGCCCTATTATTCTTACAGATAGCTGAGATCTCCTTGCAAGTTTATTTCTCAATTTTCCTCTGGTCCTTTGCGTTGAAATTGCTGGCATTCCTTTCTCTGGTTTCTTGTCTGTACCTCGTCTTACTGATGAGTATCCTCAAAGAATTCTGTCCCTTCAGACAGGAGGCTCATCCAAATTGTTTTCTAGACTTGAACATCTATTTTATATCGCCTGAGCTAAGCCTTTAAGGAATCTCTGTTTCATCTGGGATTTCGCCGTTCATCTTAATGGAGGGATATATCCAAACATGCCCTATGATTAGTTGGTAAAAGACTTGAATCTTCTTGAAGTTAAGGCTGCAACCAATGTTTCCTTATACTTCTGTTTAGCTGAACTCTCTGAGAGTGCAGAGAAGACATTGATATTGTCATCCATCTATTGAAATTCCAAGGGCTATGTTTCATTTTGTCTGGTTGAGGATGAAACGTTTTCTGCCAATACTATAGACAAGACCTACACTATTGGGGAGCATGTTCTTGATGAGATGATGAATGATGACGATGAGGGAAAAAGGATGAACGGAATGACCATCATTGATCTCTTTTTGTCGAGGATGTTGGTGAATGTCACTGGACAAGCCAGCCTTTGACAGTCTTCTATAGCACTTCATGGTTGACTGAGTCAAAAGCCTTGGTTGGTTTGATGAAGGCCACATGGAGTGGCTGGTCTTGTTCCCAACATTTCTCTTGGAGATGGCAAACAGTGAAAATTATGTCCTTATTTCAACAATTTGATCAGAAACCACACTGGCCTTCTGGATGGATTTCTTTAGAGGAATCCCATCCACATCTGCAGCTTTGTCCATTCTTTGCGCCTCTAATGGTGGCTTCAACTTCTGCTATGCTAGGTGGTATTCCAAGATCATTTCAAAAGGGAGTTTGGGATTTCCTCAAATGCATGGCTTCAAAGTTACTTGAATTGTTCTCTCTATTGAAGACTGCTGTTTCCTTTATCTCAAAAGGGACTTGTCCTTGCTTTGCGCAAGACCGTGGTTGTTGGCACGAAAGAAGTGTTTCAGTTCCATAGCTTTCTCAGTCCACTGTTGGTTCTTGATGTCACTTTTCTTCTTTGTAGCTCCACCTTTGTAGTTTGAGGTCTCTACTTTGCCTTAGGGATGATTGTCATTCTGCCAGGCATGGAGAGCTCTGCTTATCGATGAATTTTGGGATGATGCGCTCATTCTTATCAAAGCAGCTTTGATGTTCTGTGCTTCTATAGCTGATGATTTCTTCACAGTATGAAATGATGGCTGCCTTCAGCTCTTTCCTGACTTTCGCCACTTCAATAAGTGAATGTTTTGGAGATTTTTGTGAAGATGTTGAATAGTTCACTGGCCTGCTCAGCTTTTGAAGCTGCTCAGCATTGATCTTTTTTCTGAACTATTTCTTTATCTTCAGCTGCTTCTGCTAGTATATGATAGCATTAGATGATAGACATGATGATTTGTCCAGCAGGCCTCTGCACTCGTCATCACTTTGGTAATGTGGACCTTCTAGTGTCTCAATGGAATGGTACCAATGTTGATCGTTTGCCAGTGCTTGAATCATGGATGCCTTCAAGAAGTCTTGAACTTGTATTTTTGGCAGAACAATATGTTGGTGATGATCAGCTGGTGTTTTGCACATTTAACGAGCAGGAGAATCCCACTGAAGTTGCATTTCCTGACTGCATCCTTTCCAATGGTTCCTTTTTCAGAGTCTGGAGTCCTTCGGATCCCTGGCATTGAAGTTTCTGAGGATTATTTTATCTTGGTTAGGGATGTTGGGGAGTGTGGCATCCAGGGAAGAGTAGAAGCCGCCTTTTGATTTATTGGTGGCATCGATGATTGGGCATAAGCACTCATTGTCTGCTTGCTGGTTCTTAGCAAGTTCGTAGGTGAAGAGTCATGAGGTGATTGTTGATAACAACAGTGAGCTCTGAGAGTCAGTTCATGAGTTTATTCTTGATAGCAAATCCAATTCCATGTGTCATGGGTTGATTCTTGGATTTTCCTATCCAAGAGAAAGTATAACCACCACCACCACCACCACCACCTTCCTGGCAGCTGCCTATTATTCATGTTTTTTGCAGGGTAGCAGTATCTGTGTTGAAGTGCCTGTTCATGCCATACAAGGACCAGATCTCTGTTCCAAATTATTTTGCTTGTTAGTCCATGTTCCAAGTTTGAGTTTGCCTTCAATTTTCAGTGAGCCCACTGGATGTGGTTTTCTAACGAGATCTTTACAAGCCCTTTCACCATGTGGAGTGAGTAGAGTGGATCCTGAAGAAGGCTGCTTTGTCATGAAGAAAGCTGTCAAAATGCTCTCCTGTTCCTATTCCAGGAACAAAACGTTTGAGTCAAACTCTGCTGCATAACTGACAGTCCAAAGCTGGGGACTCTCATGTCTCTGAATCCTGTTCTGGTCACTTTTTGGCAGTTGCTACAGGACTGTTGTTTTGGGAGGGCAGGGTTTGGATCTCTAGGTCGATGCTTTGAGATGTAAGTAAATGCACAGTATGAAAAAAAGACCTTGATGGCTGGGGTTCTTGCTGCTGCTACAGTCTTCGTCCACTATTGCACTCATTCATATCATGTGAATAACTTTAGCCTGAATCACAGTTGAGATTGTGCTGTGCCTGCTTTCTCCCCTCTGGCCTTACTGTTGTGCGTGACCCTGTCCTTTCTGTGGATAGTCATCCTGCCGTGGTGAGAGTCTTGAGTGTGCTGTTGATCCCAAAAGCTATGCCATCAGGAGTTTTCAATGAGTGATAAAAACTAGATGACTCATAGACCCTAGTAACCGTGAAGAGTAAAAGCAAATGTCACGAGGCATACAGTTAACCCATCCTTCTTCCAAAACAGTCTATTCGATCAGGGCCTTATTCCAGCAGTCACTGAAAGATGAATCTGTCACACTTACTGAGATTGAAATGGTAGGACTGGGGTTGATAAGTCTATGACCAGAAAGTGATCTGAACTTGGAACAAACAATAACAGCATTGAATCGTTGCAAAATTACCGAAGCGCATATGCTGAAACAATTTATATTGACTACTATCATAATAAGATCTGCAGTTTGAGAATATTTAGTAAGCCAAATACAATATATGGCACAACATTCTCAATAACCTTCAACTTCACAAGATCTCCTGCTTTTTGATTACTGATAATTTATATGGCAGGGAGACTGCTTCATTAATATCAAAAAGAAATTTAGAGTGTGATAATCACACAGCAAATAAATTCTCGAATTAACAACGATATGCTAATCCTATTTCAGAGATGCCTTTGTAAATGCGACTGCTATAACAGTAATTGGTTCATACTGTTTCCCCAATTTAGTTGGTTGCCTGACAAGCGAGTGGACACTATGTAAATTGATAAGGATTGAGAGGAAGATACACAAGTCTTGATTTATGATTTGGTGCATAGGTGCAAATAAGAATTCCTCAGTAAATCTGAGATTAGAATAATGCAAGAATGGGTACAATGCTGGCACATTCACATTGGCCTTGTGACATCCAAACATTTCCAACTGTTCTTAGATTTTCATCATGCATAAGAAATACAATTCGAAAATTCAAAACAATTTTTTGTTCTAAATCTAGAGGAGCTTAATTCAGAAAAGTGCGAGGTGCTGCATTTTGGGAAAGCAAACCTTAGCAGGATTTATACACTTAATGGTAAGGTCCTAGGGAGTGTTGCTGAACAAAGAGACCTTGAAGTGCCGGTTCATAGCTCCTTGAAAGTGAAGTCACAGGTAGATGGGATAGTGAAGAAGACGTTTGGTATGCTGTCCTTTATTGGGCGGAGTATTGAGTACAGGAGTTGGGAGCTGCAAATGTGTTGCTGGTCAAAGCACAGCAGGCCAGGCAGCATCTCAGGAATAGAGAATTCGACGTTTCGAGCATAAGCCCGAAGGGCTTATGCTGCCTGGCGCTTATGCTCGAAACGTCGAATTCTCTATTCCTGAGATGCTGCCTGGCCTGCTGTGCTTTGACCAGCAACACATTTGCAGCTGTGATCTCCAGCATCTGCAGACCTCATTTTTTACAGGAGTTGGGAGGTCATGTTGCGGCTGTACAGAACATTGGTTAGGCCACTGTTAGAATATTGCGTGCAATTCTGGTCTCCTTCCTATCGGAAAAATATTGTGAAACTTGAAAGGGTTCAGAAAAGATTTACAAGGATGTTGCCAGGGTTGGAGGGTTTGAGCTATGTGGAGAGATGGGAACAGATTGGGTTGGGATATCTGGTCGGCATGGACTGGTTGGACTGAAGGGTCTGTTTCCATGCTGTACATCTCTGACTCTATAAGTACTTGTGCACATCGTCTGACTTAAGATTTAAATATGATTCAGTCATTCTGTGAAAAAAGGTTTTGTTGGGAAATGGCATAAATGAGGTGAAAGTATAAGAAGTCTCAACTTCCTTATTTTTAAAATGAGGGCAGAAAGTTGTTATTTTAAGGGGAAGAGAAAAACAAATGTTTTTCTTAAGGGGAGTGTTGTCCTTCTGCATCCTGCAGAAACATGGTGTGGTTTCCGTGACACATGTTGAAATGCTGAAATAGGCCTGTGCTGAAGCACAGATTATGTGTGGCCCACCCACGTGATATGAATCACTGGTTTGAGGGAAAAATAATGCATATTTCACCCATTGCTCACCATATCGGTTTTATATCAGCTATTTGAAGCAGAATGTGATGCTAACTTGACAACTGTAGAACATTAAAATTAAATCTGGAATTGCAACACAGCAGATCAGTTTTTTGAATTTATAGACCATCTTTGCCACAAATCCTTTCAGTTCATTGGAAACAAAAGCACCTTTTGTATTTTGAATAGCAAAAATATTCTAAATTCTAATATTTTAATATCATGTCAGAAATAAGTTTTTTGATGTCAGCTGTGATATTGAGTATTATAGTTAGTTATCTTGCAAGTTAACTCTCTGTTTTGATTTTTGTCAACGGAAATAGATTGGGGAAATGATGTCATGTTGGAAATGTGCCTAGTAATCTACAGCCCAGACTCATGCTTTGACGACACAGGTTCAAATCTTATTGCAATAGTGGGTGGAATTTATAATGAATTAATCAATTTTGAAATGTTGTTAATTCACTGAATTTACAACTGGTCTCAATAAAGTCACTATGAAGCTGTCATCAAAATGCATCAGGTTCATTCAATCCTTTCAGGCAAGTAATCTGCCATCTATACCCTGTTTGTCCTACATATGTTACCATATGGCCTGAAGCAAGGAAGGAGGCTGAAAGTGCAAAGAAGGGGTAGGAGGAAGCTGTGGGTGTATGGAGGGGGAAGATAGTTTTAAACAAAGGAATACTCTGCTAACCAGGAGTCAGGAAAATCTGAACTCACTAAGGTAAAGAATTCCTCACAATTGGGAACTGTAGCATCAGGTTGAATACGTTTTGGAGCTACTATCCGGAAAGAGAAATCAATGCATACAATGATAATGAACACTGTTGTGATTGTTAAGCATAATTCTGTGATGTGAAATGCAGTAAAAAGGTTAGTGACAGCCTGGTTAAATGAGACCAAAAGGTATAGAAGCTGACGTAGGCCATTCAGCCCATCAAGTCTGCTCTGCTATTCGGTGAGATCATGACTGGTGTTTAACTTCATTTTGCTATTTCCTTGGGGGCAGTTCATTAGATATATTCAGGAGGGAGCTGGACATGATCCTTGTGGCTAAAGGCATCAAGCGGTATGGTGAGAAAGTGGGAGTGGGATACTGAAAATGCATGATCAGTCATGATCATATTGAATGGTGGTGCAGGCTCAAAGGCCAAATGGCCTCCACCTATTTTCTATGTTTCTAAGTTTTTATCATAAACCTGACAATTCTTGATTGCCTCGATTAGAAATCTGTGTATCTCAACATTCAATATTTTTCATGACCCAGCCTCAGCTGAAGAATTCCGTACCCAATTCACTCTGAGAGAAAGTTCCTCTCACATCCTTAAACAGGTGATCTCTTGTTCTGAGATAATACCCTGGGATACTAGTCTCTCCCACAAAGGAAAACAACTGCTCCGCATCTGCCCTATCAAACTCTTTAAGAATCTTGCATGTCTCAATAAACTTCCAATTTAGTGCATATGCGATGAAACAGATCAGGTGTGATCTTGACAATACAGTAAAGGTAATTTTACACTTAAGGTTTTTTATGCTTAGGAGTTGTCTCACTGATTATAAAAAAAGACTTTTTGCTTCTGAATTAGGATGATTATCTTATGCAATTTAAATAATGTGGTTCTAAGAAATTAACGTTTACGTTGTGAGTTGTAGCTTAAAGTTCAGTGGAGGGTTGATCATTATTAAGGATATAGATGTATTACCGTCTGCTGCTGAGCGAAGCCAAGGAATATAAACTCGTCAACACAAACATTGAGGATATTGTTAGCACATGACTGCATCACCTCATAAATGAAATTGAGCCTCTGAAAACCAAAACGTTCTTCCAAAACCCAAAGTGCCTGAGGACAATCTTAAGAAGAGCCTTTGGGGAAAGACAATATAATTTGTACCCTATTTCTAGTCCTCATTTTAGCATTTTGGGAGAAGAATAGAGATTTAATGCATAAAACCAAGGTAAAGAAGTTGAAGGGTATGCTGGTAACATTATTTATTAAGTATTTAACAGAATAATATTTTTCATAATTAGGGGCACCAATCCAAGAGAAGAGAGGTAACTGTCAGGCTGACTTTGGTCTACCCTATTTCATTTTGCATGTTTCAGCCTTAAGATCTTTAAAGGTATGGTGCCAATGCTTGGGAATTTGTTCTCTGATAGATTTGAAATACTGTTGAAGGAGAGAAAGTCAAGAAATATTTTGTGTTTTTTCAAATTATGGGATGCTTTGATGTCGTGAGTAGAGAGAAGAGATCTTCTGCCAGGAGTCACTGGTTAGGAGATACTAACCTAGAATTTCTACTGAGAAAAGTTACAACAAATTTGTTCGTGCATGCATAAAATTGTTAGAACTTGGAATGTTTTTCCAGAGAAAGTAGCTGAGGCTAGCAATGTTGCATCTTTTGAAGAAATCACTTACAGGGACTGTGGCAATTCACTTTTTTGAATTAGAAATGGGAACAGATGCTGACCTTGCCAATGGCATCCAATTGAATGAATAATGATGAAATGTTTAAAGCAGAAGATATGAGTGACCATAAGAAATAGGAACAGAAGTCGGCCTTTTGGCCCCATGAATCAAGAGTATGTTGCTGGAAAAGCACCGCAGGTCAGGCAGCATCCGAGGAGCAGGAGAATCGACGTTTTGGGCATAAGCCCTTCATCAGGAATCGGGAATTTTGGCCACTTGAGCCTGTAGTACCATCTAACAGGATCATGGCTGATCTGATATCGCTCATATCTGCTTTCCCACATTTTTCTGTAGGCCTTGATTCCCTACCTATCTATTTTATCCTTCAATAAGCACAATTAAATTAAACATTAGGTCACTGTCCCAAATTAATCTGTGGCAATGAGTTCCAAAGACACTTGAACTTCTGAGAGAAGAAATTCCTTTTCAACTAAGTCTTAAATTGGTGCTGCTTCATTCGGAGACTATGCCCTCTGCTCCTAGACTTTCCCAGGAGCGGAGAGGTTCCCAGCATTTGCCCTGTCAAGCCCCTTAAGAATCGTATGTGTTTCAATGAGATCACCTCCATTCTGTTAGATTCCACGGGTAGAGTCCCAAACTGTTTAACCTTTGCTCTCAATCCCTCCATACCAGAGATCATCCAAGTGAACTGTCTCCGTTGAAATAGTATCTTTCCTTAAATAAGGGGGCTAAAACTGCTCTTGTTACTTCCAGACATGTCTCACCTTTACCTGGGTCAGTGAACTTACTTCATGTTTTGATCAGTGGTGCTGGAAAAGCACAGCAGGTCAGGCAGCATCTGAGGAGCAGGAACCTGATGAAGGGCATTTGCCCGAAACGTTGATTTTCCTGCTCCTCCAATGCTGCCTGACCTGCTGTGCTTTTCCAGCACCACTCTGATCTAAACTCTGGTTTCCAGTATCTGCAGTCCTCACTTTTGCTTAGTTCATGTGATGAGTGAATGATTTCTGTTCTGGGTTTTTTTGCAGTTTGGGTTCAGGTAAGATTCAGATAAGGTAAGGGAGATGTGAGCTCCTAAAATGCTGAACTATTAGGCTGAATTGATGTGCCAGATTTTGGAAGAAAATTACATTTTAATGTTATTAAAGCCCATACAGGGACAAGAATGGCTGTTGCACGTTCCAGGGTTCAAATGTTTTAGTAAGATCAGACATGGGGGTAAAAAAGGGGGAGGCGTGGCATTACTTGTCAAAGACAGTATCACAGCAGTGGAATGGACGATGGAAGAGGACTTGCCATCTGAGGTAGTTTGGGCTGAGGTTAGAAATAGGAAAGGTGAGGTCACCCTGTTAGGTGTTTTCTACAGGCCTCCTAATAGTCCTAGAGAAGTAGAGGATAATATTGCGAGGATGATTCAGGAAAAGAGTGAAGGTAGCAGGGTGGTTGTTATGGGGGACTTTAACTTCCCAGATATTGACTGGGAGAGCTATAGCTCGAGTTCATTAGATGGGTCGGTGTTTGTACAATGTGTGCAGGAGGGTTTCCTGACACAATATGTCGACAGGCCAACAAGAGGGGAGGCTATATTGGATTTGGTTCTAGGTAATGAACCAGGCCAGGTGTTAGACTTGGAGGTAGGTGAGCACTTCGGGGACAGTGACCACAACTCGGTGACTTTTACTTTAGTGATGGAGAGGGATAATCGTGCGCCGCAGGGCAAGAGCTATAGCTGGGGGCAGGGAAATTATGATGCAGTGAGGCATGACTTAGGTTGTGTGGATTGGAAAAACAGGCTTCAAGAGAAGAACACTAATGAGATGTGGGGATTGTTCAAGGAGCAGCTACTGCGTGTCCTCGATAGGTATGTACCAGTCAGGCATGGTGTAAAGGGCCTTGTGAGGCAGCCGTGGTTTAGTAAGGAATTGGAGTCCCTTGTGAAAGGGAAGAAGGCGGCATATGTAAAGATGAGGCGTGAAGGTTCAGTAGGGGCGATTGAGAGTTATAAGGTAGCCAGGAAGGAGCTAAAGAGGGAGCTAAGAAAAGCGAGAAGGGGACATGAAAAGTCTTTAGCTGGTAGGATTAGGGAAAACCCAAAGGCTTTCTATAGGTATGTCAAGAATAAAAGGATGACTAGGGTAGGTATCGGTCCAGTCAAGGATAGTAGTGGGAAGTTGTGTGTGGAGGCGGAGGAGATTGGAGAGACATTAAATCAGTACTTTTCATCAGTATTCACTCAGGAACAGGACACTGTTGCTGATGTGAATATGGAATCACAAATAATTAGAATGGATGCCCTGGAAATATGCAGGGAAGAGGTTTTGGGAATATTGGAAAGGATGAATATAGATAAGTCTCCTGGGCCTGATGGCATTTACCCCAGGATCCTATGGGAAGCTAGGGAGGAGATAGCAGAGCCATTGGCCTGGATTTTTATGTCGTCATTGTCAACGGGAATAGTACCAGAGGACTGGAGGATAGCGAATGTGGTCCCATTGTTCAAGAAAGGGAGTAGGGATAGCCCTAGTAACTATAGGCCAGTGAGTCTGACTTCAGTGGTGGGCAAAGTCTTAGAGAGAATGGTAAGGGATAAGATTTATGAACATCTGGGTAGGAATAACGTGATCAGGGATAGCCAGCATGGTTTTGTGAAGGGCAGGTCGTGCCTCACAAACCTTATTGAGTTCTTTGAGAAGGTGACTAAGGAAGTGGATGAGGGTAAAGCAGTAGATGTTGTGTATATGGATTTTAGTAAGGCGTTCGATAAGGTTCCCCATGGTAGGCTAATGCTAAAACTTCGGAGGTATGGCATTGAGGATACATTAGAGGTTTGGATTAGGAATTGGCTGGCTGGAAGGAGACAGAGGGTAGTAGTTGATGGATTATGTTCATCTTGGAGCGCAGTTACTAGCGGTGTACCACAAGGATCTGTTTTGGGACCATTGCTTTTTGTTATCTTTATAAATGATCTAGAGGAAGGACTTGAAAGCTGGGTAAGCAAGTTTGCGGATGACACGAAAGTCGGTGGAGTTGTGGATAGTGAGGAAGGAAGTGGTAGGTTACAGCGGGATATAGATAAGTTGCAGAGCTGGGCGGAAATGTGGCAAATGGAATTCAATGTAGCTAAGTGCAAAGTCGTTCACTTTGGTAGGAATAACAAGATGATGGATTACTGGGCTAATGGTAGGCTACTTGGTAGTGTAGATGAGCAGAGGGATCTTGGTGTCTATGTACACAGATCTCTGAAAGTTGCCACCCAGGTAAATAGTGCTGTGAGGAAGGCATATGGTGTACTGGGCTTTATTGGCAGAGGAATTGAGTTCCGGAGTCCTGAGGTCATGTTGCAGTTGTATAAGACTCTGGTGAGGCCTCATCTGGAGTATTGTGTGCAGTTTTGGTCGCCATACTATAGGAAGGATGTGGAAGCTTTAGAACGAGTGCAGAGGAGGTTTACCAGGATGTTGCCTGGAATGGTAGGAAGATCGTATGAGGAAAGGCTGAGGCACTTGGGGCTGTTCTCATTGGAGAAGAGAAGGTTTAGGGGAGATCTGATAGAAGTGTACAAGATGATTAGGGGTTTAGATAGGGTCGACACTGAGAACCTTTTACCGCTAATGGAGTCAGGTGTTACTAGGGGACATAGCTTTAAATTAAGGGGTGGTAGGTATAGGACAGATGTTAGGGGTAGATTCTTCACACAGCGGGTTGTGAGTTCATGGAATGCCCTGCCCGTATCTGTGGTGAACTCTCCTTCTTTATGTTCATTTAAGCAGGCATTGGATAGGCATTTGGAAGTTATTGGGCTAGTATAGGTTAGGTAGGACTCGGTCGGCGCAACATCGAGGGCCGAAGGGCCTGTACTGCGCTGTATCCTTCTATGTTCTATGTTCTATACCCTTGCTTCAAAAGTAAAACAGACTCATTTGTCCTGACTTAATTTTTCTGCAGAAACGTGGATATATTTATTTGCTGAACAGGAACATAGAAACAGAAGTAGGTCATTCAGCTAGTTGAGCCTTCCCTATCATTCATTACGTTCAAGGTTGATTGAACACTTCAATGCCTTTTACTCAATACCATCCTGATAACCCTGTATACCACTGGAAATGAGAAATCGATCAATTTCTCCTTTAAATATACCTCAAAGACTGAGCTTGCACAACCCTCTGGGCTAGAGAATTTCCAAGGTTCACAACCCTCTGAATATAATATATTCTCTTCATCTCGGACCTAAGTAACATGCTCCTTATTTTTAAATTGTGCCCCCAGTTCTAGACTCTCCAACCAGGGGAAAAACACAGGCAATTCTTGTATAACATGATGGTTGCGTTCTTGTGCAACACCGCACTATATAAAAATTGTGCAATAGAAATAGTATGTAAAGTGTTGGCAGTGCAATTTTGTGATAGCCAACATGTTTTAAACATTCGTGTCTTAGAAATAGTGTCACCCTATGGCATTACAGCCAATTCGCATTGACAGTGCGCGTATCGCAGAATACCTGTACCTGCATTTAACTTGTCTATACATTTAAGCATTTTGTATGTTTTTGATGATTTCCACTTATTCTTTGAAACTTTAGAGAGTACAGGTCTTTTCCTCATGAAGGGCTTTTGCCGAAAACATCGACTCTCCTGCTCGTTGGTTGCTGCCTGACCGGCTGTGCGTTTCCAGTACCACACTATTGACTCTAATCTCCAGCATCTGCAGTCCTCACTTTCGCCTAGAATACAGGCCTGGTTTACTCAGTCTGTCTTCTTGGGGCAATCTTGCCATCTGGAAACAAACCTGATAAACCTTTGTTGTTCTTGCTCTCTGGCAATTAAAATAAGGATACCAAAGCTGTACACAGTATTTTAGGAGCTGTCTATCCATTCTCTGATACAATTAGATCATAAAGATGTACAGTATGGAAATTGACCATTCGGTGCAAATAGACCAGATATCCTAACCAGTGATGTATCTCCAAGGACACCCTTTTTTATGTTTACTCTTTCCAACCACTTATTGTTTAAGAAATGCTCAGCACATCTATTTCTCACACCTAAGTGGTTAACCTCACATTTTGCCACATTTTATTCCATCTGTCAAGTGCTTGCCTACTTGCTAAGTCTGTCCAAATCCTTCTGAAATGAAGCCACTTTACATTTTCCACAGAACAGACATTCCCGTTTAGCTTTGTATCAACTGCAAATTTGAAAATATTACATTGGGTGCCCAACTCCAAAACATTGAGATATATTGGGAACATCAAGGACCTAAGCACTGATGCTTGCAGTAACCCCACTAATCACAGTCTGCTTAACTTAACTGACCCATTTATTCCAATTCTCTGTTCGCCCACCATAAATTCATACCTGTACATTATCTCCTACCCATGTGTTTTTCTAATTGGCCTCCTGTGGGAACTTCATCAAAAGGTTTCTGAAAGTCCAAGTCTACTATGTCTATTGGCGCTCATTCAGCCATTTTTTTCTTAACTCTCTCAAAATATTCCAATAAGTTCATTAAACACTTAATTTCACTTGTAAATCTGTGCTGACAATGTGCAATCACATTAGTAGCAACCAACTTTCTGTTTGTTCCATCCTTTAAAATAGATTGTCGCTTTTTCCCTACTACTGGTACAAAGCTTATAGGTTTGTCAGTCAGTTTTCTCTCTTGCTTTTCTGTCCTCCCTATAATCACAACAATCATTCCTCAGTCCATAGAATTTTAGAAGAAAATCACGAGTGCTTTGACTGTTTGTTTCTATCACCACCTCCCTCACAACGGGTTTGGTTGGCTGTTTGCTGAGAATTATAGAAGTCAAGTTGTGCCCGAGAGTCTAGAGTTGCTGTTTTCTTACAGTTTTCACTTCCTGGAAACTTGAATTGCTGAATTTCTGCAGAGCCCCAGTACAAGAGATAGCTCAGGGCATGATCTTGTAGTGAAATGTGAGCATTTCATTGCAGACTGCATTCTGTATGTACAGCTGGGTCAGACAAATAATGTGTTCTGAAGTTGGAGAGAGTGTTTTGAGTTTCTTGCCACTTTTAATATCATAAGGCAAGGAATGAATCCTATTTAAGATCTGCAAGCAATTTTTGTCCAATTTATTGTCTTTAGATTGATTATGATTGAAAAGACTTGCACACCTTTGGCTGTACATGCAAGTAAATCACAAAATCTTGTAACTGATTTGCCACATATACGTACTGTGATGAATACAGCATTGTCGCTTCAACAGGACATTGCAAGTAGGTGCTGCTGCAATGAAAATGACTATTTCCTTCCTGCCTTTCCTATCTACTGTGTGTAACTACACTCAACTGGTACTTCACTGAGGAACTTTACTGATTCATTAATTTCTAGAAACCAATTAATTAAAGTAGTTAATATCACTTGTGTTGCTTCTAAAATACCACTTTTTTCCTGTCTTTTTTGATAACTCTTCAGCTTGTAGAGATGGAGACATTATTTTGCTAGTGATCTGGCTACTTAATTTATTGGCTGATTTAATTTTCAACTTAGCAAACTATTCAATTGAGTATGGGCGAACCGTGCTTTGGAAAGTTAAAAGCATTGAGACATGATTGTGTGGTTCACGTTGCATTCACATGGATCATTAGTGCTCCCTGTGATCGCTCCTGTGTTATGAGGAAGAACCTTTTTGTTTCCATGATGATTGACTTTGTTATTAACTTGTTTGTCACAGGATCAAACCCATAAATTACAACTATACTGCAAGTAGGATCAAACAATGTTCTCATTTGCATAAATTACTATAAATATTTGAGATTTATATAGTTAGTATTTTTTATTTACTTGTGGGAGGTGGCATCCCTGGATGGCCAGTATTTATTGCCCTTCGAATTGCCCTTGAGAAGGTGGTGATGAGCTACTTTGTTGAACCGCTGCAGTCCATATTCTATATATTGGCCCACAATGCCTTTAGAAAGGGAATTCCCAAAATTTTGACCCAGCTACAGTGAAGGAATAGTGACATATTTCTAATTCGGGATGGTGAGTGGCTTGGAGGGAACCTTGAAGGTGGTGTTGTTCCTCTGTACCTGTTGTCCTTGTTCTCTAGATGGAAGTGATTCTGGGTTTGGAAGATGCTGTCTAAGGATCTTTGGAGAATATCAGCAGTGCATTGTGTGGATAGTGCATTCTGATGCTACTGAGCGTTGGTGATGGAGAAAGTTGAGGCTTGTGGGTGGGGTGCCAATTATGTGGGCTGCTTTCTCTGGAATCAAGGATTATGGGGAGAATGGGTTTGAGAAACTTAGCAGCCACGATTGAATGGCAGAGCAGACTCGATGGGCTGAATGGTCTGATTTCTGCTACTATGTTTTAAGGTTGATGTAAAGCTTCTTGAGTGATGCTGGAACTGTACCCATCTAAGCATGTGAGATATTCCATCACACTCCAGATTTGTCTTGAAGATGGTGAACAGGCTTTGGGGATCAGAAAGTGAGTTATTCACTGTAGTGTTCCTAGTCTCTGATCTGCTTTTAAGCTACTGTGTTTATGTCAAGATTCCAGTTGAGATCCTGGTCAAGGATGTTGATACTAGTGGATTCAGTGATGATGGTAACATTGAATGTCAGAGGGTAGTGATTAGATTGTCTCTTATTGGAAATAGTCATGGCGTGGCATTTGTGTGGCGTGCATGTTACTTGCCATTTATCAGCCCAAGCCTGGATGTTGTCTGGATCTTGTTGCATTTGGACACAGACTGCTTCAGTATCTGAGGAGTCGCGAATGGTGCTGAACATTATGCAATCATCAGCAAGCATTCCCACTTCTAACCTTGTTCATTGATGAAGCAGCTGAAGACGGTTGGGCTGAGGACACTACCCTGAGGAACTCCTGCTGGGATGTCCTGGAATTGAGATACTGACCTCCATCAACAACCGTCATCTTTCTATGTGCCTGGTATGACTCTGACCAGTGGAGAGTTTGCCCCCGATTGGGAGGTCATGTTGCGGCAGTTGACTGTACGAGACTTTGGTTAAGCCATTTATAGAGTACTGTGTTAAATTTTAAAGTGTTCAAAAAAGATGTACAAAGAAGTTGCCGGGATTAGAAGGTTTGAGCTACAGGAAGAGGCTGAATAGACTGGAGTTTATTCCCTGGAGAATCGGAGGCCAAGGGATGACCTTATAGAGGCTTATAAAGTCATGAGGGGTATGGATAGGGTGAATAGCCAAGGTCTTTTTCCTAGGGTAGTGAAGTCCAAAACTACAGGACATAGGTTAAACGTGAGAGGGGAAATATTTAAAAGAGACATGAGGGGCAACTTTTTCAGTGTGTATGGAACGAGCTGCCAGAGGTGGTGGAGGAGGCTGCTCCAACATATTAAAGGCTGCCAAACAGGTACATGAATGGGAAGTGTTTAGAGGGATATGGGCCAAATGCTAGCAAAATAGGACTGCAGAGGAACCTCGATTATCCGAAGGACGTGAGCAGGGAGTATTTGTTCGGTTAATCGGATTCTGGGTAACATAGTTAGCCAAGCATCAGAACCTTGCAATCTTGTTCGGATAATACAAAATTCGGTTAATTGAATGTCGGATAATAGAGGTTCCTCTATACGTCAGTTTAGGATATCTGGTTGGCATGAACAAATTGGACTGAAGGGTCTCTTTCCGTAGAATCTCTGCAGTGTGGAAACAGGCCCTTCTGCCCAACAAGTCCACAATGACCCTTCAAAGAGTGACCCATTCCCTGAACCTATTACTCCATATTTATCCCTCACTAATGTACCTACCCTACTATCCCTGAACAGTATGGACAATTTAGCATTGCCAATTCACCTAATCTGCAAATTGTTGGACTGTGGGAGGGAACCAGAGCGCCCGGAGGCAACCTACACAGACACTGGGGGAGTGTGCAAACTCCACACAGACAGTTGCCTGAGGCTGGAATCGAACCCAGGTCCCTGACCCGAACCACTGAGCCACCTAGCTGCCCTATAATGCCTCTTCCCCTCCTGTATAACTCTGATTCTTTGATCCACTGATTCTAGTTTTGCTAGGGCTTCTTTATGCCATGCTAGGTCAAATGTGGCCTTGATGTCAAGGGCTGCCACTCTCACGTCTCCTCTGAAATTCACCTGCTTTGTCCATGTCTGAACCAAGGCTGTACTGAGGTCAGGAGCTGAGTGGCCCTGATGGAGCCTAAACTGGGTGTCACCAAGCAGGTTATTGCTGAGCAGGTGCTGCTTAATAGCCCTGTTGATGACCCCTTCCCTCACTTTACTGATGGTCAACAATAGACTCTGGGTGGTAATTAACTGGGTTGGGTTTCTCATGTTTTTTTTGTTGGGTAGGTGCCGGTGTCGTAACTGTATTGGAACAGCTAGGCTCGGGGAGCGGCAAGTTCTAGAGCACAAGTCCTTACTCTTGCTGGAATGCTGTCAGGGCTTTTCACTATCCAGTGCCTCTGACCATTTCTTGACATCATGTGGAGTGAACTGAATTGGCTAAAGACTGGTATCTAACGCTAGGGATCAATGGAGGAGGCTGAGATGCTCTTCAACCATGTCCTGAAACAGACTCGCTACCACAGCCACATCTGCTTTCTCATTGACCACCAGTTTCCTCATTTCCCCTCTTCCCACCTTACCCCAATTCCAACCTTCCAGCTCAGCACTGTCCCCATGACCTGTCCTATCTGCCAATCATCCATCCCACCTATCAGCTCCACCCTCCTCTCTCTCCTATCACCTTCCTCCCCACCTTCATCCACCTATTGTATGCTTGGATACCTTCTCTCCAGCCCACCCCCCTCCCATTTATCTCTCCATCCCTGAGGCTCCCTGCCTTCATCCCTGATGAAGGGCTTTTGCCTGAAACTTTGATTTTCCTGCTCCTCGGATGCTGATTGATCTGCTGTGCTTTTCCTGCACCACTCTAATCTAGACTCTGATTTCCAGCATCTGCAGTCCTTACTTTCACCTGCAGGTCTAACAGTCCAGGGGCTTGGATTAATGATTTGGATACATGTGTTCAAATCCCACCAGTAGCAGCTACAAAATGTATGTTAAGAGAATTCAATAAATCTAGAATGTTATGACACTGGGTTAATTAGCCAAACCAAACCAGACTCACTAACAATGGATTTAGAACTCTCAGTTGTTTCTTGGCATTCTGTGTGGCTGATTGGCCAACATTGCTTCTCCTTTGACAAATTCAACGTTCAGCCAGTTACTGAGGATAACAACATGTTGGTGCAGAAATGCCTGCGTCTATCAAACCATTTTCCTACCAATATTGATGTATTTCCGTTTCTCCTTTCATTTATATCCTGTTACTCGATATTTGTGCGATATTATCTTCACAAAGGAAGACAAATGTAATACATACTCAAGTATGTATTTGGACTGCCATCTCCTTATTTCCCATGATAAATTATCTTGTTTGGCTGTAGGGGAACTATATTTATTTTGACTAACCTTTTTCTCTTCACATATCAGTAGGGGCTTTTAGTATTGGTCGTATGCTCCCTGCAAGCTTACACTCATACTCTACTTCTCCGCTTAATCTTTGTCTTCCTTTGAATTTAAACTCTTCCCAATCCTCTGGTCTGTTTCTTTGTTTGTTTGGCTAATTTGTATGTCTCTTCTTTGGGTTTAATATAATCTCTAATTTCCCTTGTTAGTCATGGTGGGACCGTGTTTTCTCCCTCATCTTTATGCTAGACTGGGATGAATAAATTTTCCATTTCTTTCCTTCGCTCTTCAACTGTTGACCATTGCCTATCTAGCATCATTCCATTAAATAACAAGGCCCAGTTTATCAGGTCTCATACCATAGTAATTTCCTTTATTTCAGTTCAGGATACCTAGTCTCATAAATAACTGTCACTCTTCATCTTCATGAAAAACTCTATCCTGTTATGGTCACACTTTCTTAAGAGCCCTTGCATAATAAAATATGAACAGAATAGGTTACTTAGTCCCTCCAGCTTGTTCTGCCTAAGAGCAGCTATGTTGTCAATTATCCCTTCGTTGTTATTACAAAAACCCAGTCAAGCATCATCTATACAACTATACTGTATTCTTCCTTTATGCTGTTGCCACATACTGATCTTATTGCCGAATCAATACGCTGATTGAAGCCACCATATTTACAGTTGTAATTTTAATAATTGCATGTCTAATGTCCTTTTAATGCCTTGCTCAATATTCGCCCCTTGGTATTTCTAAGCTCAACCTGTATGAATTCTACTTCACTACAGCTAATATCCATTTTCACAGTGGCATTACTTTCTCTTTAAATCAGCAATGCTAGCCCACCTGCTTTTCCTTTTTGTCTGTCCTTTTCAAAAACTGAAAACTCTTATCCAGTTCCCATTCTGGTCACCCTGCTGCCAGTTCACTGTAATCCAAACAACAACACACCTGTTTAGATCTATTTGTGTGACTGATTCATCCATTTTATTGTGAGTGTTCCATGCATTAAGGCACAAAACCTTATGACTTGTCTCTTTAGCATTCTTTGTCCTGTTCACTGTGGCCCAGCTTGATTGAATTCTCTGCGTATCACCTTTCTTATTTCCCATTTTTTTTGTTTTAATCCTTGTTTTCCTGTCATCTGTCTCCCTGTGTAGGTTCCAGCCCCCTGCCATTTTCGTTTAAGCCATTCTCCACTGGATGTTGCAGTTACATCCCTCCGACATCAGTTCTGGTCCTGTCCAACTTGTACTGGCTCCAACTCCTCCACAACCAGTTCCAATGCCCCAAGAATCTGAAACCCTCCCCCTTAACCCATGTCTCTAGTCACACATTCATCTGATATATCCTGTTATTTCTGCTTTGACAAGCACATGGCACTTGTAGCAGTCTGAGATTACTACCTTTTGAGGTCCTCATTTTTTTCATTTGCTTCCTAAATCTCTATATTCTGTTTGTAGAACCTCATCTCTTTTCTGGCATATATTATTGGTACTGGTATGTAGCTAGACTACTGGCTGTTCACCATCCTACTTCAGAATATTCTTTAGCAACTCAAAGACAACCTTGACCCGAGCAACTGGGATGCAACATACCATCCTGGAGTTTCATATGTGACTATCCGTCTATTCTATAGCAATGTACATGTAAAATAAATGTTGCCTTCCCAGACACGCTCATCTTGTGAATGAATAATTTTTCTTTAAATATTGCCATCCCAGAGTTTTCTTGTATTTACTTAATTTATTACAATTATAATATCTGGTTTGCATTTAACAAGTATAAAATATCCAATTCCTCTGTTTTTGTAGAAATTCATTGAGTTTGAAGATTCTCAAGAGCAGGAGAAGAAGGACCTTCAGATTCGTGTGGAGGTGTTGGAATCGCAGACGCGACAGCTTGAACTCAAGGCAAAAAATTACGCAGACCAGAGTAAGTACGCTGAGAGTCTTGTACTGTAGTGTTTATTTTGGTAGGCTAATAATCCAGATACCTGGACTAATAGATCAGTGACAGGGACCTAAAAGTGTGTTGTATGGATTTTCAGGTTGAGGTGATTTGAAAACAAGGTCAGAAATTGTGGAGAATGGAACATTCCTATGGAGCCTTTTGAACCCAACAAATTGTAATTCTAAAATAAAAATGCAAGCTTCTGGAATTAGTGTTCATAAGGTCAAATAGGATAAAATTAGTCAATGGTCTGAGTCCTTATCGAGTATTGTGCTTCTGTTAAAGGAAGATTGAAGTAGTTCTTGGATGTAGGTTTGCTCGCTGAGCTGGAAGGTTCATTTTCAGATGCTTTGTCACCATACTAGGTAACATTTTCAGTGAGCCTCCGGATGAAGCTTCTGAAATGTCTGTAAATGAACCTTCCAGCTCAGCGAACAAGCCTACACCCAGAACCTCAACCTGAGCTACAAATCTTCTCAGACTCGCTAAGTAGTTCTCAACATATAGGTGAGCCTTGTGCTCTCCTACCCTCTATCCATTGGTAAACAAATCTTGTTTCTTCAACTAATTTTCTTCAGTCATCTTTATAACAGTTTTTTTGTCTTATCTCATGTTCCCCTGACAAGTATGGAGAGAATTGATTCCTTGGCATGGTTTCGTCTCTCAAACATAGAACATAGAAAGATACAGCGCAGTACAGGCCCTTCGGCCCTCGATGTTGCGCCGACCGAATCCTACCTAATCTACACTAGCCCAATAACTTCCAAATGCCTATCCAATGCCCGCTTAAATGACCATAAAGAAGGAGAGTTCACCACTGCTACTGGCAGGGCATTCCATGAACTCACAACCCGCTGTGTAAAGAATCTACCCCTAACATCTGTCCTATACCTACCACCCCTTAATTTAAAGCTGTGTCCCCTAGTAACACCTGACTCCATTAGCGGTAAAAGGTTCTCAGTGTCGACCCTATCTAAACCCCTAATCATCTTATACACCTCTATCAAATCTCCCCTAAACCTTCTCTTCTCCAATGAGAACAGCCCCAAGTGCCTCAGCCTTTCCTCATAAGATTTTCCTACCATTCCAGGCAACATCCTGGTAAACCTCCTCTGCACTCGTTCCAATGCCTCCACATCCTTCCTATAGTATGGCGACCAAAACTGCACACAATACTCCAGATGAGGCCGCACCAGAGTCTTATACAGTTGCAACATGACCTCAGGACTCCGGAACTCAATTCCTCTACCAATAAAGCCCAGTACACCATATGCCTTCCTCACAGCACTATTTACCTGGGTGGCAACTTTCAGAGATCTGTGTACATGGACACCAAGATCCCTCTGCTCATCTACACTACCAAGTAGCCTACCATTAGCCCAGTAATCCATCTTCTTGTTACTCCTACCAAAGTGAATGACTTCACACTTAGCTACATTGAATTCCATTTGCCACATTTCTGCCCAGCTCTGCAACTTATCTATATCCCGCTGTAACCTACCACTTCCTTCCTCACTATCCACAACTCCACCGACTTTTGTGTCATCCGCAAACTTGCTTACCCAGCTTTCAAGCCCTTCCTCGAGATCATTTATAAAGATAACAAAAAGCAATGGTCCCAAAACAGATCCTTGTGGTACACCGCTAGTAACTGCACTCCAAGATGAACATAGTCCATCAACTACTACCCTCTGTCTCCTTCCAGCCAGCCAATTCCTAATCCAAACCTCTAATGTATCCTCAATGCCATACCTCCGTAGTTTTAGCATTAGCCTACCATGGGGAACCTTATCGAACACCTTACTAAAATCCATATACACAACATCTACTGCTTTACCCTCGTCCACTTCCTTAGTCACCTTCTCAAAGAACTCAATAAGGTTTGTGAGGCACGACCTGCCCTTCACAAAACCATGCTGGCTATCCTTGATCACGTTATTCCTATCCAGATGTTCATAAATCTTATCCCTTACCATTCTCTCTAAGACTTTGCCCACCACTGAAGTCAGACTCACTGGCCTATAATTACTAGGGCTATCCCTACTCCCTTTCTTGAATAAGGGGACCACATTCGCTATCCTCCAGTCCTCTGGTACTATTCCCGTTGACAATGACGACATAAAAATCCAGGCCAATGGCTCTGCTATCTCCTCCCTAGCTTCCCATAGGATCCTAGGGTAAATGCCATCAGGCCCAGGAGACTTATCTATTTTCATCCTCTCCAATATTCCCAGAACCTCTTCCCTGCATATTTCCAGGCCATCCATTCTAATCATTTGTGACTCCATATTCACATCAGCAACAGTGTCCTGTTCCTGAGTGAATACTGATGAAAAGTATTGATTTAGTGTCTCTCCAATCTCCTCCGCCTCCACACACAACTTCCCACTACTATCCTTGACTGGACCGATACCTACCCTAGTCATCCTTTTATTCCTGACATACCTATAGAAAGCCTTTGGGTTTTCCCTAATCCTACCAGCTAAAGACTTTTCATGTCCCCTTCTCGCTTCACTTAGCTCTCTCTTTAGACCCTTCCTGGCTACCTTATAACTCTCTATCGCCCCAACTGAACCTTCACGCCTCATCTTTACATATGCCGCCTTCTTCCCTTTCACAAGGGATTCCAATTCCTTACTAAACCACGGCTGCCTCACAAGGCCCTTTACACCATGCCTGACTGGTACATACTTATCGAGGACACGTAGTAGCTGCTCCTTGAACAATCCCCACATCTCATTAGTGTTCTTCTCTTGAAGCCTGTTTTTCCAATCCACACATCCTAAGTCATGCCTCACTGCATCATAATTTCCCTGCCCCCAGCTATAACTCTTGCCCTGCGGCGCACACTTATCCCTCTCCATCACTAAAGTAAAAGTCACCGAGTTGTGGTCACTGTCCCCGAAGTGCTCACCTACCTCCAAGTCTAACACCTGGCCTGGTTCATTACCTAGAACCAAATCCAGTATAGCCTCCCCTCTTGTTGGCCTGTCTACAAATTTTGTCAGGAAACCCTCCTGCACACATTGGACAAACACCGACCCATCTAATGAACTCGAGCTATAGCTCTCCCAGTCAATATCTGGGAAGTTAAAGTCCCCCATAACAACCACCCTGCTACCTTCACTCTTTTCCTGAATCATCCTCGCAATATTATCCTCTACTTCTCTAGGACTATTAGGAGGCCTGTAGAAAACACCTAACAGGGTGACCTCACCTTTCCTATTTCTAACCTCAGCCCAAACTACCTCAGATGGCAAGTCCTCTTCCATCGTCTATTCCACTGCTGTAATACTATCTTTGACAAGTAATGCCACACCTCCCCCTTTTTTACCCCCATGTCTGATCCTACTAAAACATTTAAACCCTGGAACCTGCAACAGCCATTCTTGTCCCTGTTCTACCCACGTCTCTGTAATGGCCACAACATCGAAGTCCCAGGTACCAACCCACGCTGCAAGTTCACCTACCTTATTTCTTATACTTCTGGCATTGAAGTATACACACTTCAATCCACCCTTCTGTTTACAGGCACCCTCCTTCGAGATCGCTGCATTATTCATAACCTCCCTACACTCAAGGTCCTGTACCCTAAAGCTACAGTCCAGGTTCCCATGCCCCGGCGGAGTTAGTTTAAACCCTCCCAAAGAGCACTAGCAAACCTCCCCCCAAGGATACTGGTACCCCTCAGGTTCAGGTGTAGACCATCCTTTTTATAGAGGTCCCACCTTCCCCAGAAAGAACCCCAGTTGTCCAGAAACCGGAATCCCTCCCTCAAGTACACTATTCTCCAATGTCTAGATCAAATGGGCATTGTATTGCCATTGATGCCATTGATTCTCAACTGATGTCTACGTTATTTTGGGTGCTGTAATAGTTATTGGATAGTATTAAGGAAGAAGAAACCTTTTGCTTTCTTCTCCACCTCTATCAAGCCCAGTACTACATGCTGGTCTCTGTTGAAGGTGCTCAAGTCGTGGTATTTAACCAATATTAATCAAATTTGCAGTGTTGAGGAATATTAGAAAATCATGTAATTGTGAAGGATTGTCTAGTTATTCTTCAGAACGTATGTGCTGATGGGCTTGTTCGCAAAGTTTTGAATAGGCTTGGCTGTCTTATACCTATGACAGATCATGTCTGTGTGTGTGTGTCTCTGAGTTAAACTGACACATATGATCACTGTACACAAGAGGCCTTGACTTTGCTGTGCCATTAATATTCAATGGTTTTCACTGGTTATATTCCAACTTTATATGCAAATTTGAGGGTCCCTAAGTCTTAGCTCTTCCATCCAGTTGTTAAGATCTCTCATAATATTGATCTTGGAGTCTTTAAATATTGCATTGACTTCCATGTATACTAACAAGCCAGCTATTTAAAATAAATAGAGATAGAGATGTACAGCATGGAAACAGACCCCTCAGTCCATGCCAACCAGATATCCCAACCCAATCTCGTCCCACCTGCCAGCACCCGGCCCATATCCCTCCAAACCCTTCCTATTCATATACCCATCCAGATGCCTTTGAAATGTTGCAATTGCACCAGCCTCCACCACTTCCTCTGGCAGCTCATTCCATACACGCACCACCCTCTGCATGAAAATGTTGCCCCTTCAGTCTCCTTTATATCTTTCCCCTCTCACCCTAAACCTATGCCCTCTAGTCTGGACTCCCTGACTCCAGGGAACAGACTTTGTCTATTTATCCTATCCATGCCCCTCATAATTTTGTAAACCTCTATAAGGTCACCCCTCAACCTCCGCGCTCCAGGGAAAATGGCCCTCGCCTGTTCAGCCTCCCCCAGTTTCTCAAATCCTTCAACCCTGGCAATCTCCTGCAATTTTACAAAATTGCAGTTAGTCTAATATCTGTAGTAGGGAAATTGTTGGACTCTATAATCAAGGCTAGGATAACTGATCACCTCAAAATTTCAGTTAATCTGGGAGAGTCAACATTGATTCATGAAGAGTTAGGTCATGCCTGACAAGCCTCAAGCAATTTTGAAAAGGTGACAGGGTGATGGACAGAGACAAGTTGAAGGCTTACAGTTTATGTGGACTTCTAAAAGACTTTCAGTAAGTCCCACCACAAGGGACTGTTGGTTGCAGTAGAAGCCCATTGAAAGGAAGGCAAATTGTTGACATGAATTGGAAATCAGTTGAGTGGAGGAAACAGAGAATTGGAATAATAGCAAAGTATTCAAATTGTTATGACATAACTCATGTTGGGGTTTCAATTATTCACAATATTCATTAATGGCTTGGATAATGGCATAAAAAGTCAAATATCCAAATTTGCTTATGACACAAAATTAGACAGAATTATAGACAGTGTTGATGACAGCATAAAATTGCAACAGGAAATTATTAGATTAGGTGAATTGGCAAAGAAGGTTGAGGGGTGATCTTATTGAAGTCCTCAAGATATTAACAAGACAAGGTGTGTAAAGATAACCAATTTCCACTGGTTGGAGATTCTGGAACCAGGGGTCATAGTCTGAGAATTATGGTCAGTCCATTCAGGAGAGATGTTTGGGAGCACTTCTTTACAGGACGTTTGGAATTCTCTTCCTCAAATGGCAGTCAATGTTAATTCATTTGTTAAATTTGAGATAGACCAGGGGAGATAATGGAGAAAGTCAGGACTGCAGATGCTGGAGATCGGAGTCGAGAGGAGGGCGCTGGAAAAGTACAACAGGTCAGGCAGCATCTGAAGAGCAGGAGAATCGAGGTTTCAGCAAGAGCCCTTCACCAGGAACCAAGGGGAGATGATGGGCTAGTGGTATTATTGCTAGTCTGTTAAACCAGGAAATGAAATAATGTTTTGGGGACTTAGGTTTGAATCCCCCCACAGCAAATGGTGAAATTTGAAACCAATAAAATCTGGAATTAAGAATCTAATGATAGCTGTGAGTTTTTAGTCAATTGTCAGAAAAAACCATGCAGTTCTCCAAGGAAAACTGTCATCCTCACCTGGTCTGCATGTGACTCCAAACCCACAGCAATGCGGCTAACTCTGAATTGCCCCCTCAAGTGACCTGGCAAACCATTCAGTTGTATCATAAGGGCACCTAGGGATGGGCAATAAATGCTGGCCAGCCAGTGATGCCATCATCCCAGAAATGAATTTTAAAAAAAATGTTTTTATTAAGCAAATGCTTCAAGGGACATGAATGCAAGGCAAGCAAATGGAGTTAGGGCACAGAGCTGCCCAAAATCTTATTGAATGGTCTACTCCAGCTCTTATAACTTCTAGCATAGCATTGATGTTATTTGACTAAATATAAAGTTAATGTCTACAGCACAGGCCAAGGTCCTTTGGACCATTGACTCTGCACGAACTATTCTAATCCTGTTTTCCAGCATCTAGCCTATAGTCTTGTCATTGCAAGTGTTTAGATTAGAGTGGTGCTGGAAAAGCACAGAAGGTCAGGCAGCATCAGAGGAGCAGGAAAATCATTGTTTCAGGCAAAATCCCTTCATCATCCATCCCTGATGAAGGGCTTTTGCCCGAAATGTCGATTTTCCTGCTCCCCAGATGCTGCAAGACCTGCTGTGCTTTTCCAGCACCACTCTAATCTAAACTCAGGTTTCCAGCATCTGCAATCCTCACTTTTGCCTTGTCATTGCAAGTCCACATATTAAATATCAGAAGAGTTCCTGCCTTTACCACCCTTTCAGGCAGTGAGTTCGAGATTTTGATACTCTGGATGATAAAATATTTCCTCACGTCCCCTCTAAACATTTGATTTTACAATGTTGAAAATATATGGGTGGCCATTTGAAATGTCATAATATTGATGGGTCAATGGGCTGAAAAGTGGCAGATGGAGTTTAATTCCGATAAATGTGAGGGGCTGCTTTTTGGGAAAACAAATCAAAGCAGGATTTATACACTTAATGGTAAGGTCCTCAGGAGTGTTGCTGAACAAAGAGACTTTGGAGTGCAGGTTCAAAGCTCCTTAAAAGTGGAGTCGCAGATAGATAGGATAGTGAAGAAGGCATTTGGTATGCTTTCCTTTATTGGTCAAGAGTATTGAGTACAGGAGTTGGGAGGTCATGTTGCAGCTGTACAGGATATTAGTTAGGCCACTGTTGGAATCCTGCATGCAATTCTGGTCTCCTTCCTATTGGAAAGATGTTGTGAAACTTGTAAATTATTTCTGAACCTTTTCAAGGATATTGCCAGGGTTGGAGGATTTGAGATATAGGGAGAGGCTGAACAGGCTGGTGCTGTTTTCACTGGAGCGTCGGAGACTGAGGGGTGACCTTATAGAGGTTTGTAAAATTATGAGGGACATGGATAGGATAAATAGGCAAGTCTTTTCCTTGGGGTGGGGGAGTCCAGAATTAGAGGGCATAGGTTTAGGGTGAGAGTGGAAAAGATATAAAAGAGACGTAAGGGGCAACTTTTTCACACAGGGCGGTATGTGTATGGAATGAGCTGCCAGAGGAACTTGTGGAGGCTCGTACAATTGCAACATTTAAAAGGCATTTGGATGGATATATGAAATAGGAAGTGTTTGGAAGGATATGGGCCAAGTGCTGGCAGTTGGGACGAGATTGGGTTGGGATATCTGGTCGGCATGGACGAGTTGGACCGAAGGGTCTGTTTCTGTGCTGTACATCTCTATGACTCAAGGTTATGATCCCTCCACTAAGCAGGAAGTTCCTTCCTGTTTATTTGAGTTATGCCCCTTTGTAATTGGCTCAGTCATCTCACCTATCTGTGTCCTCTGCCCTTCAGAAATCAACCCCAGTCTATCCAATTCTTCTTCATAACAAACTCTTCAGCCCCAGCATTCTGGTAAATCTCTGCGCTCTCTCCAATGCAATCACATCCCCCCCCTGTAATGTGGATTCTAGAACTGCAGGCAATACTGTAGTTGCGGCCTAACCAACTTTTCAGATAGTTCCAGCATAAAGTCCCTGTCGTTCTATAGTTTAAAGAGAAAAGTGTGGATATTACATGTATGGTTCATTTGTTGTTCAGATGTAAATGTACTTTTGTAATGCACATATGAATCACGAAATAAAAAGTAAATCCCACTTAACTGATTTGTTTCTTCCTCAAAGTACTAAAAGCATGTTAATCGATGAGAACCTGTAAATTTGTTGCACTTATGTAAAATTTTGCATACAAAAATAAGGGGGAGTGATTAATTACTGTCCAAGTTATTTAGGAAGATACAGCCAAGCACAGATTGGGTGATTTTATCAGGAGAAATGTGAGGTTCTCGATTTTAAGATGTAGGAAAGGAATATGTGTTAAATGATAAAATTTCAGAGTAATGAAGAAATGCTTAATAACAAGAATTTTCCAGTGTCAGCTTTGTCTTAAGTGGCAGCATTCTTGTTTCTGGGTTAAACTCTGACTCCTGAGACCTGAGCACATGATGTGTGTTGACACCACAGTGTAGTGTTGAGAGAAATTCCATCCTCAGAGGACGCATTAAACCAAGATATTATCTGGCTGTGATGAATATCACTAAAACCTCATTTTGTTTGATTATTTATTTGGTTTTGTGGGAGCATGCGATGGACAAATTGGCTGTTGCATTTGCAACATTTTCATTAAGACAATAGAGAAAGATGGAGAAAAACAAACAACAAATGTACTATTTTTACTGATAACTTAATAACTTAAGGCATAAATTTCATGGTCACAAAGAGAATGTGGCAAGAATTGGTTGGTGGAATGCCCTTTCAGAAGTTGTATGGCGATGAGTTTATAATAACTTTTAAAAATAAATTGAATAAACATTGGGGGGACAAAGGAGGAAATGGGATGAAATGGGCTTCTTTCAGAGAACAGGTGCACTGTGCTGTAGAAGAGAATGATTATATATTTGCATGTACATGCGATGTTACCCAGCTGAAGCTATTTTCTTGAAACCAGGAAAGGGGATAATTTAAGCAGCTGTATTCTGACACTGCAACTCTAAGTGCGAATTGTAACCATAACAACACATTAAATAGATGCAGTAAAGCTTCTAATCTTTCATAACAGAAGGATCACAGAGAACTGAATCCTAAACTTGAAGGGTCAGTCCTGGCTCAGCTGTGACTAAGACTAGAGCTTCCAAAGTTCTGGGTTCAAGTCTGCTCCAGGCTTGTGCACAAAAATTAAGGCTGACGCTCCAATGCAATACTATGGGAATGTTGCACTGTCAAATGTGCTGCCTTTTGATGAGCTTGGCTACATGTAAAGATTCTAGGAGAAAGTGAGGACTGCAGATGCTGGAGATGAGAGTTGAAAATGTGTTGCTGGAAAAGGGCAGCAGGTCAGGCAGCATCCAAGGAGCAGGAGAGTTGACGTTTCGGGCATGAACCCTTTTTCAGGAAAGGGCTCATGCCAGAAACATCGACTCTACTGCTCCTTGGATGCTGCCTGACCTGCTGCGCTTTTCCAGCAACACATTTTCAGCTACATGTAAAGATTTACTGGCATTGTTATGAGTAGGCACAAGTCAGAACTATGATGGAATATTCCCACTTTGATGATTGGCAGCTCCAATACTAAGAAACCTGACACTATCCAGGACAAAGCAGGCTGCTTGATTGACAATGCAGCCACGAACACTCAGCCACTCCTCCACGCTGAGTAGCAGCAATGTGTGCTATCTATAAAATACACTACAGATATTCATGTAAGATCCTTTGGACGTACTCTCCAAACTCTCAACTAATTCCATCTATAAGGACATGGAAACCCCACCACCTGCAAATTTCCCCCCAAACCCACTCCATTGTTGTCACTGGGATAGATATCCTGGAATTTTTACCTACAGTGAATGGACTGCAGTCATTAAAGTCAGCAGCTCAGCATCACCAAGGGCAACTAGGGGGTGGGTAAGAATAGTGCCTGTGTCTTGGCCAAATTTTGTCATTCAATCAGTATCACATGAGAACAAATTGTCTCATTCATTATCGCATCACTGGGTGGAAGCTTGTGTGCAGTTTGGCTACTGCACTTCCTATGTGAGAAGAGTGATGACACTTATTAAATTACTTATTGACTGGAGACTACTCTGTGGCATGTGGTCATGGGAAAAGCAATAGCAGTCCTACTGTTTTTGTTTTTCTTTGTAGAGAACATTCTGAGTCTGTTAGGCCCAGAGCCTTTTGCTGGCTTTTTGAAGAGCTAGCCAGTTAGACCCATGCCTCTGCTCTTTATTTTCTAGCTATATATGAATTATTATCTGTAAAATAATATTGAATGTGTTTCCAGTAACTTTCAAACAGTGCATTTCAGCTGGCAAAGCTTGCTAGGCTGTGTTAAAGAAAGATATTCACTGCTGTCATTTTTTTTGCTAATTGCCTTGAACCTGTTTACCTCTGCATATGGTCCTGTTTTTGTCTATTCTGTCAAAACTTGTAATTTTAAATACCTCTTAAATCTCCAGTAACTACCCAAGTGGATGTATGGAGTTAATTTCACAGATCAACAATGATCTAAAAATGAATGACAAAGTAGTCAAGAATGGCTACTTGGCATCCTCCTGTTCCTCTTGCTGGGAGGAGGACAATCTTGGCTTCTCGAGTCTCTCCACATAACCAAAAGTCCTCATCATTGGTTTCATTCCAGTAACTCTGTACTCCCTCTCCAAGGGCTTGACATCCTTTCTAAAGTGTGACACCCATAATTGGATGTCGTGCCAACTGATGCCTCACCAGTAATTTATAGAGTCTTAGTACAACTCACATGCTTGTATATCTATGTTTCTATATTTATAAAGGCAAGAGCTTGAAAGCCTTGTGAAGAATTAACACAATATAACATTTCCTCACATCATATTTGCAAGCAGTCCACCTCATGCCATGGAAATCATGTTGCACTTTTTGTTTGGTTTCCACTCTTTCTCATAGCACTCTGCCATATTTGCTAAACACATCACTTAAGAGCTGCAAATGTGTTGCTGGTCAAAGCACAGCAGGCCAGGCAGCATCTCAGGAATAGAGAATTCGACGTTTCGAGCATAAGCCCTTCATCTTCATCTATTCCTGATGAAGGGCTTATGCTCGAAACGTCGAATTCTCTATTCCTGAGATGCTGCCTGGCCTGCTGTGCTTTGACCAGCAACACATTTGCAGCTGTGATCTCCAGCATCTGCAGACCTCATTTTTTACATCACTTAAGAGGTCAGCTTCACTTTAAACTGAACTGATGTGAAACAAGACCTAAGTTTTTTGATTCTCCTCTCAAGCTTTATTATTAGGCTGTACATTAAGAATTTTCTCCCATATTTTTGCCACTATGTGACAGACGTCAGTCACCAAACTCCTATGTTCTGCAGTATTGTTCCCAAACCTCTTCTAAACACCTCAGCTTTCCAGCAAGATCACTGAATAGCAATTTGCTGCTGAATAGACTTTTCTAATTTCAGAAGTTAACTGCAGCATCTTAAAAATTATGCCAGTTGAAATAATAAGGAGCATTACCATGGGAATTTCCTCAACTGACCTCAGTGGCTGGATGTCTGGTTTGTGATGTTAGTGATGCCAACAGCATGCGTTCGATTTGTGCACTCACTCAGATCACTGTGAAGTTCCCACCTTCTCAAACTGTCCCTTGCCTGAGGCATGGTGATCCTCTGGTTAAACTCTCAAGCAGTCATCTCTCTGAAGGGAAAACAGCCCAAAGCTCTCTGGGACCTCAGCAACTTCACCTTTTTATGTGATTTAGGATGTTGGAAATTGCCAGAAAAACTCAGCAGGACTGACTGCATCTGTGAAATCAGAGTTACCATTTTGCTTTTAATGACCCTTCTTCAGAACTGTTCCAAACAGACACTTCTGAAAAAGGGTCACTAGACCCAAAATGTTAACTGTTTTCTGTCCACAGATGATGTGAGACCTGAGTTTTTCTGGTAATTTCAATTTCTGTTTAACATATAATGGTTAGTTTCTCTAAATGACTCCATGTTCTGTACTGGAGTACAATCTAAAATTAGAATTAGATTTTAGTAGTGCTTGGGGAAAGTTTAGTAAGATTTGAGGATAATTTGTTTTGCAAAGAATTGTAATGAAAGAAAGTGGGAATATATGTTAAAATCTTCCAGTGTGTACAAAGTTACGTGTTTTTTCCCAGAGATGTGTTGCTCTTGTGTCTTGAAGACAACTCAGTGTACTGTAATCACATTTTCTCAAGAATTAAAAATAAAAGCAGAAAATATTGGTAATACTAAGCAGATCTGGCAGTTCCTGCGAGGAAAAAACAAATCATCGACCTGAAAAGTTAACTGTTTTCCTTTTCTCCCCTCTTTCTGCCAGATCTGAATATTTCCAGCATTTTCTGTTTTTATTTCAGATTTTCAGTGTTTGTAGTATTTTGCTGTCCAGAATTAAATTATTTAGTCAGTGTTTCTGATACTTACATTTGTTCCAATTCTTCTCAGGATTAACAATACTCATAACCCAAGCTTGTGCTAGTTGGTCTCAGTCAGCAACAACCCCAAGGTAAATCTCCAGCATTTGTCTTGAGCAGAGCTAGAAAAATTTAATTTTTAAAAATGTTTCTCTAGTTTCTTAGCAGATCCAGCAACCCAACTTTGGGGTTACATTTTTAAATAATGATTGCATTATTGTCCAGTGTCTCTTCTTTCCCACAACCCAACTTTAATTCAGTTTTTAATTAGCTCTGGAAGATAAAAATTCAAATTTTATCTGATAGCTATTTAAGTCAAAGGATCCAAGGCTATTTCAAAAAAACTCATCGATTCAAAAACTACTGCTGATTTACATGCTTGTTATTATGATCACACCAGGGTCAGGTCACTTGATGTTTAATAGTGCATGTCAGCTCCAGTTTGGATTGGACCAGGTTGCTGAAGTATATTAAGAAGGAGACTGTAAACTAGAGCAGTTTAAACATAAGAAATTATGAATTAGTGAGCACTCTTTTAAATGAACAGTTGTTGCATGTCGGTTTGCAACACTTCTCAGCTGCAGTCAAAGGAGAGTATATTGCAATGCACATAATCTGCCCTCAAGGGCTTTCATGTTGCCAGCTGGCCCAGACAAATACCCACTGATCAATTGAAAATTGGAGTCACTTTGGCCCTTGAATCATGTAAAAGTACACAGCAGGTATTTCAAGTCACTTCATGTACTTAAATGATTTATACTTTTTTAAAAACAACAAAGATTGTTGTCATTGGCAATCACTTGCGAACAAATAAGATTGTCCAGCTGGGAATTTTGTGAGTTGTCATTGGTTCTGTGGTGTCTTGCGTGGCTGATGAACCTGATCCAAGAGCTGCATCTCCAACCATACATTTATTGGGGGAGGGGGTGGAATTGGTCCTTGACCTTGAGATCATTGGCATTCCTCTCTCTAGTTCCTTTTTAGTACTGCCTCTTGGCCCCGTTTTTCTCAAAGACTTGTGTCCCTTCATATAAGAGTTTCCTCCATGATTTCTTCTGAACAAGGATCTCCCATGCATTGATGTCTATGTTGCATTTTTTGTGGGAAAGCTTCAGAGAGTCTTTAAAATGCTTCCTTTGTCCTCCTCGCATTCGAGTTGCTTCCTTGAGCTGTGCGAAGCTTGGCAGTCTAAGCCCAAGCAGAGTTAGTTTAGGATGATCATGGTTTCGATGCTGGTGCTGTTAGCTGCTCCAAGAATGCTGATGTTAGTATGCCTGTCCCCCAGGTGATGCAGAAAACCTGTCTCAAACAGCATTGATGGCACTTATCAAGTATGTTGAGGTGGCTCTGTACCTAGTCTGAGTTTTTGTGCCCTATAGAAGATTGCACCCTGAACTGTATGGTTTCAAAGAGGCGTTCGTTTTCTTAAAACTGATCACTGATTCAAAAGGATTTGTCAAATTTAATAACAACAATCAAGTAATTTGGTAAGATTTCACATTAATGCATGTTAAATTTTGTTGTTAAAATGTGAAAGCTAGTGCCTCCAAATAAACCTGTTGGACTACAACCTGATGTTGTATGATTTTTAACATTGTCCAACACTGGCACCTCCAAATCATAACTTGGGGGTAGGCACTGCAATGATGAGCCTTTAGTATTTTTTAAAAATTATTTTAGATTAGATTAGATTAGATTCCTTACAGTATGGAAACAGGCCCTTTGTTTTTGGCACAGATGGTAAAGATAATTCCAACATGCTGGAGCTCAGTGTCCTGATCTTACTTCAATGAATTTCCCTTTTGCATATTTATCAATCTGAATCGTTTTTGATAAAGACCTCACCCTAATTTTAACTGTCAATCTTGCCCCATTACCCCTTTAGTCACAATATAAATCGCTGTATTGAATTATGTGATCCAATAAAATCTGAAAGCAAACCAGCTACTCATGATTTTAAGTTTCTGTCCTCAAAGCATTTATGTTGTCCTGCTTTGCATAGCTACCTCTGAGAAAATGAAAAATGATTTGTAGGGGAGTATTTTCAGCTGATTTAACTTTTTTAAAAAACTTATTTTTAAACCCAATTTGTAAATGTGATCATATGGCTATCTATTGAGCTGTTTTGTGTATGGTATGATATATCACCTCCCATTGAAACGCCATTTGTATACTTCTGCTTGCTCAGTTTGTACTTTGGAAGGCCATTCCCTGTGTACCAGCTCTCATAGTTTACACATCCAAATGCAGGTCCTTTAGTCCATCTGATGGGTGTGTATTAAGCTTACATAATAAGAGAATCAGAGAGCTAGTTTCTTGAATTTAAGCACTTAGTGAATTGTATTTTTGTTAGAGGAATCCGTGTTAGTAAAGTTCTTTACTTTTCACAACTGCAAATGATTTACTTCAACTTTTCTTCCTTGTCCTCTTCACCCTCACCTCTAGCAACTAACATAAGGAGGTCATGAACATCTCTATAAGGTTGATATAATCCAGTCAGTTGCCTCTACTGCATTCTTCTTTCTATTGACCCCTTCCATCCAAACTTCCTTTAATCCTCACTGTGCCCTAGCCCAGAACTCTCATGTTTGTTTAGCTTCCCTCTTAATCCCTCTCATGCTTTCTCTGATCTCATCTCATCAATAAGACACACCACCTATTTCTTCACACTTAATCCCACTAAACTAATCGTGCAACTTCTCAGTAGATACTGTAAACCAATCTCTCTCTCCTGATGTTACCTTTTCTCCTCTAAATTCTGTTGTATTTTTGCTGTGCTCCTCAATTTAAAACAACTCTTGACTACATCCTCCTTGCAATCTCCCATTCTGTCTTCAAGCTCCATTCTTTTCCAAAGTTACTGAACGTGCTGTATCTCCCAAATCAGTTCTTATCTTTGATAGGAAGGATTTAAACATAGATGTTCTATCAGGCTCCTGCCCTTGCTGCAATACCGAAATGATTCTTTTCAGTCTCAGATGAAATCCTCTGTGACTGTAACATAGGAAAACTTTCCTTATTCTTCTTGATCTATCTGTAATACTTGATATGGTTGGCCACACTGTACTCCTCCAATGTCTCTACACTGTAATCCATTGAGATGTAACTGCTTTCATATGATTCCATTCTTATCTAGCTTAATTTTTATTTTCTAATCAACCTGTCCAGAGATGTTATTAAACACCTCTGGAGCTGGTAGAACTTGAACTTGGATTCTCTTACTTCGGGGGCAAGGGCAATACCACTGCACCTTGTCCAACTAATCATCATCAGTGAATCATTTACAAAGGTTTCTCTTCTGACTCCCACGTGGTTAACTGTCGTGTTCCCAAAGATCTGACCTGGGCTCTTTCCTGTTCCTCGTTTTGCCACTTGACAAACGTTATCTTGGGACAGCGTTAGTTTTCATATGCATGCTAATGACACACAGCTCTACCTCTTGTATTACCTCACACAAGCTCTGCACTGCTGTTAAATTATAAGACTGCTTTTCTGGCATCCCATACTGGATGAGTTGAAATTTGTTCAGTTAAACATCAGGAAAAGTTAAGCCTTTATTTTCCATCTCCACATCAAACTTGAAGTTACTAACTCTGTCCCTCTGATGGAACAGTTGCAGAGTGTTCTGAAGGGGGAGGGTAAACAGCTAGAGGTCCATGTTGGGACTAGTGAATAGAGAAATGAGGTCCTGCAAGCAGACTTTAGGGAGTTCAGTAGGAAATTGAAAAGCAGACTTTCAGACTCCTTTCTGTATTCCTTCAGGAAAATCAAACAGATAAACATTTGGCTGGTGAGATGGTAGAGGAGCGAGACTTTAGATTCCTGAGGTATTGGGACCATTTCTGGGGGAAGTTGGACCTGCATAAGTTGGACAGACTACATCTAAAAAGGAAAGTGACCAACAGCTTCACTGGTAGATTTGCTAATGCTTTTGTGGTGGATTTGAAATGGATTGGGAGGGTGATGGGATGCTTAGAAGTAGTTCAGAGGGGAGAGAGACTGAGATGGAATTAGAAATCAAAACAAGAGTGCATGAGTCTAGATGGCAGAGGAAATACAGACTGGAAAGCAAAAAGTGAGTTTAGCAAGTTTGCAATACAATTTAATGCAAGGACCCCAAAGAAAAGGTATATGAGCTGAGGGCATAGATAGGCATACAGGAGTGTGTTATAATAGCTCCTGAAAGATGGGCAGAATTGGATCTTGACAATCTTGCTGATGGGATATTTAGGTGAGGTAAAGATTGGAATAGAAGAGGAAGTACTGGGTTGTAATATTGATCAATGAGTCTATTCTGGCAGTGAGAAAGGATGGTGTCTTAGGAGGACCATCAAACGAGGCCATATAGGTAGAAGTGAAAAGCATAAAAGTGTGTTGGATCCATACTGTTCACCTCAGAAAAAGTATAGCCCAGTAGGGACCATAGAGGTAATGTGTGTGTGGACTATTCAGAAGTGTAGTCCCTAAAAAGTACTGAAAGTCAGAGGGATCTTGGTGTCCATATCCATATGTCTCTGAAGATATCAGGACAAATGGATAGGAAGGCATAGGGGTACTTGTCTATATGAGCCAAGATACAGAATGCAAAAACAAGGAGGTTATACTGGAACAAAAACAGAAATTGTTGGAAATGCTCAACAGCATGTGGAGTGAAATCAAGAGTTAAGTTTCGGGCCCAGTGACCTTGCTCAGAACAGAAGGTTATAATGCATAAAATGCTAATTAGGCCTCAGGTAGAATACTGTGTGCATTTCTGATCATTACATTATAGAAAGGATGTGATTGGGCTGGAGGCTGCAGAGGAGATTTACTGGGATGCTGTGTAGGCGAGAGGGTCTGAGCTGTGAGGCAAGATTGGATAGGCTAGGGTGTGTTTTCCTTGGAATGGTAAAGGTTGCAAGGGAGCCCTGAAGAGCTGTATAAGATTGAGTGGGCAATGATAGGGTGGATAAGAAGGCACTTTACTCACTAGTAGAGGGTCAATGACAAAGGGCATTGATGTCAGGTAAGAGGTCGAAGGATTAGAGGAGAGTTGGGATTTCCACTATCACTACCCACCCAGTGTCATGGGAATCTGGAACTTAGTGCTTGAAGAGAGTTGAGTCAGAAACTCAGGTAACATTTAAGCAGTAGTTGGATATTCATTTCAGTTGCCATAGCTTTGGAATAAAAAATTGGATTTGTTTAGTTCGATCTTTGACCACATAGACCTTAAGGGCTGAATGGCTTCTTTTGTGCTGTGAGTACAGATGGCTCTCTCTTCCTGGTGATAACTGAAGCCAGTCTGTTCACAACCTTGGTGTTAGATTCTCATCTTAGGATCAAATATAACTTCTACTTTTGCCATCTTTGTAACATTGTCTCACTTTTCCTATCTCAACTCATCTGTTGTTGAAACACTGATTATTGCATTTGTTACCTCCAGGCAGAACCGCTACTGGCTGGTCTTCCACATTTTACCCACTATAATCTTGAGATCATTCAAAACCTGACTGCCTTGACTTAACTCTTAGCAAGTCACATTTCTTTATCTCCACTGTATCCTCTGAACTACATTTGACTCCTCATCAAGTAACATCCTGATTTTAGATTATTATCTTTGTTTCACATCATTCCACATCCTTGCCTCTCCATTTTTCTGTAATCTCCTCCAACTCTCTGAGATATCTGTGCTTAGGCTACATCTAACCTTAAAATCCAGAGTTAATTGTTTATTGATGTATAAACTGATTACTTTTCTGCTGTTGCTATCAATCAGCCAGATAAACAACAGAATAATCTGGTTTCTATTAAATCTTTAGATATAGCTCTAATTTAGGGATAGATGTCCATTGTGATACATTCAACAAAGAAAAGGAATTTTCTCATGTCATTTATTTCCTTAATACTACTGAGAAATCAGCAATGGGAATCAGTCAAGTGTGGGCAATATGTTTCATCAACCATGAAGAAGATAGTTTGCTTCTGGCATTTGTCATGTTGGTTTCCACTGGCCGTTGATAGCTTGGAAGAACTGGACGAAGAAAACTGACCACAAATTAATGCTAGTTTCATGTTATCTTCAAAGGTAATTTTAGTTGACTTGTAAAAACCCCAAGTTTTGATGGATAAAATTCTCTTTTTACGGGCTAGTGTGTTCTGAACCACTCAGGGCTGACAGACATTGTTTCTCCCAGAAATCAGTTCTTAGATTAGACTTACAGTGTGGAAACAGGCCCTTCGGCCCAACAAGTCCACACCGACCCGCCGAAGCGCAACCCACCCATACCCCTACATTTACCCCTTACCTAACACTACGGGCAATTTAGCTTGGCCAATTCACCTGACCCGCACATCTTTGGACTGTGGGAGGAAACCGGAGCACCCGGAGGAAACCCACGCAGACACGGGGAGAACATGCAAACTCCACACAGTCAGTCGCCTGAGTCGGGAATTGAACCCGGGTCTACAGGCGCTGTGAGGCAGCAGTGCTAACCACTGTGCCACCGTGCCGCCCAAAATTTTTCTCTTTATTTTAGCAAAGTAAGGACCAGGAGAAAGTGAGAATTGCAGATGCTGGAGATCAGAGTCGAAAAGTGTGGTGCTGGAAAAGTTCAGCATTTAATGTCCAACCCTCATTACAGGAAGCAGCCAACATATTATTGTTGGTCTAGAATTGCATGTAGGTAAGAACAGCATATTTCCTTCCCGAAAGGACATGGGTGAACCAGATAGTTTTTATTCCATCAATCAACGGACATGTCTTAATTCTAAAGCCCATGTGGTTCACTAATGTCCTATTAGCAAGGAGATCTGTCTTTACCCGGTCTGGCTCATATGTGACTCCAGATCCACAACAATGTAGCCGATTCAGTTCGAACACAAGGAAGGATTGGCAACAAATGTTAGCCTTGCCAGCAATGCCTGTAATCCCGTGCAAGAATAAAGAAATACAGTACAAAAAGGTGAACAGAATAATGACCTGTACATTGAGGAATAGAACACCAGATGGCAAAATACATGTCTCAGCTACAGTTCACAGTATATTGCTTATATCAACCTGGAATACCGTAATTATAAATTTGCAAAGATATATTAGCCTTGAAGAGATTATAGTGTAGATGTACCAGAATGAAAACTTCTATAGAGTTCAATATTTTGTGAATGAAATTAGGAAAAGCACAAAGCTTGTTAGAGTTTAAGAACGATCTTCCACAAATATTAAATGATGCGAGATTAATTGTTCGTGTTAAATCTGCGCTGATAAATTTTTTTTTAATAGCCAAAAACATCTTGGAGCAGATTTTCCAGTGAGTGGCCATTTCACAGATTACCATTCTGTCCTTCTGCTTTGCAACCAAGATATTGGGTCCTGAAGATCTCCGTTCAGGCTCAAGAGGGGAGGAGAAGGGGATATACAAGGTCAATTTAATAGTTATTCAGAAGATAGACTATGTAATAGTCTGCTGACTTAACCTCTAACTATTTTACTTTATTTTTACTTAATGCTTGAACCATCTGAAGTCTCTGATTTTATGAAGGGTTCCAGGTTTAAAGGAATTGCACAGAGTTGAAAAAAAACCTGTGGATCAGGTGACTGAGAAAGAGTGTTCACACAAATGGAAATTCTCTGTTTCGAAGTGCAGTTTGCTTCCATTAGATGTGGGTATCAAATTGATTGCTCTTGTGGAATATTCAGAAACCCATGGTCTGAATATCTGATGGCGTTCTGTTACTGAGTTACACACTCCAGCCACAATTTAAAAACTCCTTTTAAACTGAAGCAAGCAGAATGACAAACTTTAAAACAGTTGCACAGAGGAAGAGAATTTTGCTCAGTCTGACTAAAGTTGGTTATGACTCTGAAAATATAAGTCTTGTAAACTGCAAAACTTGAACAAACAGTGTCATGAACAATTCAACAGTGACTGGTTACCTCTACCACATTTTTTTACTTTAATTTCTAGCATCTGCAGTCTTCTCTTTCTCCCTACCTCTATCAATGGTACAAGTACTTCTCTAAAAAGCACAAAACACTGAGGCTGTTCACTCCTTGAATAAACATATGACCTAAATCATTTCAAAACCAGAACAGATTGTAGTTAAAGGAATTACGATCTGATGATCTTTACTTTGTCAAAGTGTAGTACTGGAAAAGCACAGCAGGTCAGGCAGCATCCAAGGAGCAGGAGAATCAATATTTCGGGCATAAGCCCTTCGTCAGGTATTCATCAGCCTTCCTGAACTGGGGAAGGTGATGGCCTAGCAGTATGACTGCAGGACTATTAATCCAGCGACCCAGGTAATACTATGGGAACCTGGATTTAAATTTGGGTCAGATGACTTCAGTACTGAATTTGAATTCAGTAAGAAAAGACTGGAATTAAGACATTTCCATTGATTGACCGGGGGAAAAAAGCTATCTGGTTCATTAATGTCCTTTAGGTAAGGAAATATGCTGTCCTTTCCTGTTCTGGCCCACATATGATTCTAGACTCACAGCAATATGTTGAATGCCTCCTGTAATGAGGGATGGACATTAAATGCTGACATAGCCAGTAAATGAAATTTTAAAAAGTCAAAAAATATAATATGTCAATATCTCATTGTAGATGGAGGTGTCCTTCTACAATGCATACAGTTCCACTCATCTTCATGTCATCAGCAAATTTTAGTGTGTGGCTTTCTGGTCAATCTTCTAAACCATAAATATGTTAATTGTTGAAGCCCCAGCTCAGATACTTTTGCAACATGTTATTTTGCTAATGGAGTACCTGCTCACTGTCCCCTGCTGCTTAGCGACTTTCCTAAGCAGATCAATAATTTGCTTTCCATGCCGTGAACTTTAATTGGTTCTTTCCAATCAGATGAAAATTTCAAGTTGTTGCATCACCATAATCTTAATTACTTGATAACAGGTGTTTCCTTATTTGGTCTGTAATTCCCTGGTTTGCTGCTGTTGCCTTTTTAAAAACGAAGCAAAAGCCCTCGATCATTGAGTGCATAATTGTTTACATATCCATATGTTCGTAGGACCTCCCTTCTGGATACCAAATCCATTAAAGAATTGCCATAGCTATCTAAACACTCTTACTAGTATGGCAGAAATCTGTACCCAGGTAGTCCAAAAAGGGCCGTCATGTCTCATAGAAATCTGTCTTTTGGTGCACCATACTCTTAAGAAGTTCCAAGGGGGTGTGCTCCATGATTAGCTTAGTCAGCCCGCCAGCCCTGGGGGATTTTCCAACATCCACCTGAATAAAATGTTCTTTCTGGCACAAAAAGGGAGGATAGTGAAAAACATTTTTTGTGCACATCTAATGAAAATGAATTAACAAAGCGAAGAAGAGGATATACCGGGTCCATCTCTACCTTCTTCCTCGCCTACCACAGCGTTCCAGTGTGCCTGCAGTCTGTCTTTGGTCCTGCCACAATGAGTAAGCATGCCCATGCTCACTTTACGTTTAGGACACGTTGGAGATGCTCCTGCTTTAAATTTAGTGAGGTGGTCGAGGGCCAGATGGACACTGCAGAGAATCTTTAATTGCAAGGTGTGGGTCCTGTTGCACGTCAAGATCCTTATTTCATTTTCCCAGATATCCTCCATATTTCAGAAGAGATTTCAATGTCCAACTCCCTCTCCCATACCTTACAGACCCAGTCCCAGTCGATGATAAGCGTTGCTAACAGATACTGTACCATGAACACTCAACACCCTCTTCTCCATGTCGGATCTATAAGAAGGATCAGTTACAAATGTGGTCTCTTTTTGTATAAATTTTCAAATTTGAAAGAAACGGTAGAGGTCCCTACTGGGCAATTCATATTTCCAAGCCAACTGGTCAAAAGACATCAGTATGTCCTCTTCGAATAAATCACCCCAGGCTGCCCATAGTTTAAATCCAAAGTCCATCATCCCTGGCTGAAAGCCTGGCATTCCAACTATGAGTGTTAAAAATGATGTTTTGGAAATATTACCCTCACCCTGATACATTGCCCTCCACACCTTGACAGTATTGATGACTATTGGGCTATGGCAATATTCCTTAACTGTTCTCATTTTGTCTAAGAACAACAGGCTAATGAGGGGGGCATCTTGCCCGAGATGCTTTGATGTCTAACCAAAGTGAGTGAGGGACCCCCCAGCCTAATCATTCATGCAAGACAGCAACAAGCTTAACTGATAGTTTTTGATATCTGGGAGGCCCACTCCTCCCAGTTTTTAAAGTGACTGCAATTTAGTCAATTTAATTAGGGGCCACTTGCGATTCCAGATAAAAGAACCAAACCAGCTGTTCAATCTTCTAAATATTTAGTAAAAAGCAGAGGAAACAGTCACTTAGGATTCAAAAGGCAGGGCCGAATGTTCATTTTAATGAGGGTTATCCAACTTAACCAAGAAATCAGAAGTGCCTCCCATCTACAAAGGTCCTGCTTGATTCTGTCAAATAAATGAGCAAAATTGGGTTTAAATAGCCAATCGAAAACAGGAGTAGTAAACATACCTAAGTAGAGAAAGCTCTCCTGTGACCATCTAAACGGGAACCGAGATCCGCCCTCAGGATCAGGCACTCTGGGCAGACCACCTATGGGCACGACCTCTGCCTTCGCAAAGTTGATATTCTAACCCGAGAAGCCCCCAAATAAATTGATGTATTGTATCAGGTGTGGCACTGCGACTGTTGGGTTTGATAGGAAGATAAGAACATCATCCACATACAGTGTGATCTTATGTGACTTCGTACAAAACCTCCACCCACCTGACAAAGGTTTTTCCCAGGCCAAACTGCTTCAAAGAATTTAAAAAAAGGCCACTTGACTCTTGACTTTTCTGCATCTCAGGACGTCACCAATCCCTGCCGCCAAGCACTGTTGACATAGTTGGATCATGTTAAGTAATCTCCTGACATTATCCATCAATCTGCGACCTTTTACAAACCCCGTCTGGTCCTCCTTCATGTTGGAGGGCAGTACAGTTTCTAGCCTTAATGCCAGAGTCTTGGATAGGATTTTGAAGTCGACATTCAAGAGTGAAATGGATCTATAGGAAACACAGTCCTCTGGGGCCTTCCTTTTTTTAAAACGAAAGAGATGTTCTCCTCTCAGAGATGATTGGAGGAGGCCACGACCGTGTGAGTCATTAAACATACTAAGCATCGACCCTGACAAAATAATTATAAATTCCTTAGAACTCACTGGGGAGTCCAACAAGATCTGACGCCTTGCCATTCTGGAACTATCTCTCAGCCTCCTGCTTCTCTTGCTCTGAGTGCAGTATTGAGGAGAGACTCTTGTTCAGGGGTCACTCCTGGAAGGTCCAAATTCTTTTTTTTAAAAAAAAACTCCATTCTAACACGCTCATTCTCTCAGCTTTCAGATTGGTATAATTCAGAGTAAAGTTTCCAGAATTCTGCATTACTCCTTTTAGAATCATAGGTTAAATTTCCAGTGTCCCCTCTAATCGAGGTAATGGCTTGGGGGGCACTCCTTTTCTTAGCAAGATATGCTAGGTACTTGCCCAGCTTATCCCCATGCTCAAACAGCCTTTGACTTGCAAATGTAAGCTCCCTCTTGGCTGCCCGCGTGATGTAGTTTAACCAGCGAGGGCCTGTCAAAATATGCCTTTTCAGCAACTTGCAGACGTGTCTTGAGCAAGCATTGCTGCTAACCCGTCTGCCGCTTCTTATTGGCTAAATAGGAAATAACCAACCCCCTAGCAAAGGCTTAAGCTGTTTCCCAGAGAATGGACAGGCTACTGGCCGAACCTGAATTAAGATCTTAAAAAAAGCCCTGAACTCAGTAGAAAACAGTTCAATAAACTTGCTATCCTCAAAGATGAAGGGATCCAGTCACCAGTGCCTCGAGCCTACCGCAGTATCCTTACTCTGAACCATTAAATAGACTGGAGCGTGATCGGAAATAGTGATATCGTACAGATGTTACTGAGCCCAGATGTGCTGCGGGGGTCAGAAAAAGATCAATCCTGGTATGGTATTTATGTGAGTTTGAAAAGAACATGAAGTCACTGTCAGTAGGGTGAAGGTGCCTCCAAACATCTACGAACCCCAATTCAGCACACAATCCCTTGGTTGTTTAGATTGCAAAGAAAATATTGATGGGCCTTTGGGTAAAATGTCTACTGTAGGGCCTATGAGACAATTGAAACCCCCTCCTACAATGATATGTTGAGATTCAAGGTTAACCAGTCTAGAAAGTGTGTCTAGGTAAAAACAAGGACTGCAGATGCTGGAAACCAGAGTCTAGATTGGAGTGGTCCTGATGAAGGGCTTTTGCCCGAAGTGTCTATTTTCCTACTCGGATGCTGCCTGGCCTGCTGTGCTTTTCCAGCACCACTCCAATCTAGAAAGTGTGTCTGTCAAGACCTTAAGAGGGTGGGCTGGGGGACAGTAAACATTTAAGATCCCTATGTATCAAAGCTTCAAGGATTACAAATCTTCTGTGTATGTCTTCAATACACTCTAATAACTTAAATAGGGGATTCTTTCTAACTAAAATGGCCATCCTTCTACTCCTCCTCTCGGAAGATGAAAATAAACCCATTCACACCGGCTTCATCCAAGTTTGTTTCTTGTAATAAGGCAGCATCCACCCTCTCCCTTTTTAAGGCTGGAAAGTACTCCTTCCTCTTGGCAGGTGAATGTTTCCCCTTAATATTCCAGGTGCACTGCTTAAATACATCCTTAGCCATACCCTTCTATAGCACCATCTCGACTTCAGAGAGGAAGAACCTGAACTACAGATTGCTGAGCTTTCTCTAGTAAGTCGAACAAATGTATGGATCCATTATGATTGATTGATCCAAAGCATTGCTGGATATCTTAAAGAATACTGGATTCCAAGCGCTCTCAATCTCCTCTGGATGCCATCGTAGAACTTCTTTTTCCGCACCACTGCAGCTGAGAAGTCATGAAAAAGCATGACCCTGGAGCTGCCATATGCCAACACCCTCAGGTCCCCCCCTCTGGCTCTAGAGGCTATGACCCTCTGCTTGTCTCTATAATGATGGAACCTTACCAGGACAGGGCATGGGCGCTGATCCGCACATGGTTTTCATGCCACGATCTGGTGGGCTCTTCTCTTCTCAACCTGCAAACTAAGGAACTCCGGGAACCACTTTTCGAAGGACTCCAGCGGCTGTTTGCCTTCCATCCCCACCGGTATGCCAAAAACGCGCAGACTCATTCTTCTGCCCCAGTTTTTGAGGTCATCTGCCAGATCCAACAGACCACAGACCTGTGTTTCCACGCTTCAGTCTGGCTCTTGGAGGAGTCAGTCTCTGCCTCGAGCTCATCAGTCCTTTATTCCAGGTCTTGCAGCATAGCAGATACAGGTGCCAGCTTCTCTTCAACTTATTCCTGAATCTGCTCCCCAGGGCTTAGTGAGATTTGGCCAGCTCCTCAGCCAGGGTCTGGTGAGTAAGGAAGCCCTCTCCTTCAGAGGGCTTTGCCATGGCCCTGGCCCTGGGCGAGCTTCTCCTTTCTTCGGCATTCTCCAGCTGCAAGGACAAAGGTAAGTAGATTTTTTTTCAGATTTCTAGCTCCTTTATTGTGTTTTTACTCACAGTAAAGTGTTTGGGATGGGGTCTGGCTCTGTTGGGTCAGTGTTGCAGTGCGGAGCCCAGCAAACGCAATCCGAACAGGACATCACCATCTTGGATTCCCCCTAACCCCGTTACTATTCTTAAACAGCAAAATGACATGTTAATTTTCATATCTAAAAGAACAGTCTCTGAATCATGAGAACTTTGGAGACACTTGACTATAATCTTATAAAGTTCTCGTATAACTATGTTGACCTCTTGGATAGTTAATTGGCGTCTGGCCCCAAAATTATAAATTTTTTCACAGGTGTAATCCTTTTGCGTCCTCTCCCCTTTTTCTATGTCTACAACATCAGTTCTGTTTTAATTCTGTTTCTCCAACATCCTTTTTTCATGTCTCCCTTCCCTCTCAGTATGGTTGGTAACTGAGAGGACTCATAGAGGCCATGGACTTCAAAAATGGCAAAATACAATTTTGGGATTAATTTTAGATGCCCTCCTTTATACAAAGGATTGCCAATGCATGGAGCGGATTCCAAGTAACACATCGGCAGCCATGCCTTAGTCGCACAGCTCAAAGGTTCGCCCACTAAAGTCTTTTCTATCCTTTAAAATCTACTTCTTTGAGCAAGCTTTTGATCACTCTTCCTAATATCAATTTCTTTGGCAGGGTGTTCATTTTTAATTGCACTTAATGATTTTTCTACACTTAATATGCTCTGTGAATACAGGTTGCTGTGCAATCATGGTGCCATGTTATCTAATATTAAAGTAAATCCTTATGTTTGGTCTTTTTGATGTTTTTGAAGCATAAGGATTTAATTCTGAGAGCATTTTGAATAGTCTTGATGTTGGCTTTTTATTTTGAAATAGTCTTTTTAATTTTATTCAGAGAGAAGTTGTCCAGTGTCTGTTCTTTTAAGCTAAAAAGTTTTAGCGTTGACCAGTTATTAGTGAGTACCAAAACAGTATATTATAGTATTTTTAACAAATTACTTTTGGAATCTCTGGGCAAGAGGAGGCTGTATTAATATATGCTGACAGCATTTAAGAATAATTTGATATCATGTCATCCTGAGAGTTAGAGACATAACTTTTTTGATGATTTAGAGCAAGATTGAACAGATTTTGGGAGAACTCTGAAGTATATTTAGCAAACAGATATCTTTCGAGAAAAAAATAGCGTAGAGAGCAGCAAGGAAGTATCCTAAACAGTTGTTATATTGTGTAAGATTGAGGATGTTTGGTTTCCTTCTATTGTGGTCCACAGAATCTGGGGAGGAGGTGGAATGATGGGACATATACACCATTACTATTTATGACTGCCTGAAGCGGAACAACAAGATACAGTTGACTATGGTGGTGGAAACTGAATGGTTTTTGAAATTGTCCATCCATCATGATGTCCATATGATAATGGAAAACTTTACGCAGTGACACTTTGATACCCTCCATTTGGAAGGGACAAACTGGGAGTAATGATTTGGAGTTGAATTCAGTATTGACAAGTCACAGGACCAAGACAGAGCAGGAAGGCCATTCAGCATACCTTCATTTTTTTCATCCAGGAAGAACCTGATGTTGTTGTGCAAACCTCAGCGTGCAACATTTTGGAGGCACATTTCAATTTGTTGTCACCTGTACTCCAAGATTTTGTTTCAAAGACCACCTTGCTTTATCCTTGCAACATTCTATACTGACAAATTTTGAACACATCTGAATTCTTAAGAGACAGATTTTGCAAAAGAGAGGTGAGATGGGGATCCGGATGGTCTGTTTAAAGCTTGAAGGTGGAAGTGCTGTCACATTTTATAGTACTGTGATATTTGACAGTCCGTTCGACATGTTGATTGTCCATTTTATAGAGGAGCATCATGAAATTAGCCCTAAATTGCTGTTTTTTGAGTCAATGTCCCATTGGTATAGTGAACTTTTGCAGTACTTTTGAAAATTTTTATCGAAGTTATCCTTTTTTGATATCTCAATGGTCCCTTTGCTCATTACAAGATTAAGAATTTCAGATTTCTAGCCTGATCAAACTCTTACGAGAATGTATATGGCTTTGTAGCTCTTCTCTGTACTGTCCTTGTGCTCAGGTCACTTGGAAAGGTACTCCCTTCTCAACCTCATCCCTCAATTGAGGCATGGTGACCCTTGGGTTAAAGCCACCACCAGTTATCTCTTTCTAATGAGTGAGCAGCCCTATGGTCCTCTGGAACTATGGCAACTTTACTTTGTGCCTTTGTGGAAATAAACTGTTCTGTGTCTCATGTAGACAGAATAGGCCATTTGTTTATTTGGACTTTCTTCAACCTTTGCTACATGAATAAATTTGGGAGACAGTGATAATGACACCGGACTGGTGATTCAAGGACCAAGGCTAATTCTAACACCTTGGTATTTGCTGGAATTGAAAATGCAGTTAGTTTCTAGATTATTTTCATTGACTATCATTTTTGATTGTTGTGAAATCCCATCCATTCACTAATATCCTTTTGAACATTTTGACATTTCACAAAGAAAAACCATATCCTTCGGACTGCCCAGAGTTTGTCCATTAAATCAAGGCTTCAGTCAGAAGTATAATAAATATTTTGATGTAACTGTAACAATATACAAGAAGTTCTACACTGTTCAGGAAGAAGCAGCCCACTTGATTAGCATTAATGTCCTTTAGGAACAGAGGGACCCTTCCTCAGAAGGTTTCTGAGGACAGGTCACTCAATCCAAAACATTAACACTGATTTCTCTCCACAGATGCTGCCTGACCTGCTGAGCTTTTCTAGCAATTTCTAGTTCGGTCTCTGACTTAAAGCATCCGCAATTCTTTAAGTTTTTATTTCCATTAGGGACATTTGCGGTTCATTTATCAAAAGAAATTTATATTTGCCCAGGTATTACATCAAAGTGTTGGAAATTTGATTGGGAGAAAGGTGCTGGAAATTTGGTTAGAGTCACATGAAGTGAAAAGGAAGGTGGTTGTGTGTGCTGGAGGTCAGTCATGTCAGATGAAGGACATCCTCAGGGTTATGTCCTTAGCCCAACTATCTGCAGTAACAATTTCCCCTCCATTATAAGATCAGAAGTGGGAATAATATGCTGATGATTACACAATTCCATTATGTAATCGTACCATTGTACCAACTCTTCTGAAACTGAAGCAGCATGACCTGGGCAACATTCAGGCTTGGGCCGACAAATGAGAAGTAACATTCATGCCACAAGAGTACCAGGCAATGACTATCTCCAGCAAGACAAAATATAACCATTACCCCATGTCACTCGTTGGCATTACCATCATATCCCCCCCTATAAACATCCACGGGATTATCATTGTCCAGAAACTGAAGTGCACGAAACACATAAATACTGTGGCTTCAAGAACGGATCGGCAGCTGGGAATTCTGCAGCAAGTAAATAGCATCTTATCTCTCCACTGTCTTCCCACCATCTATAAGGCACAAGTCAGGAATGTGATGAAATACTCTCCACTCACCTGAATGAGAACTGCTCCAACAAAACTGAAACTGGACACCATCCAGGAAAAACCATCCCATTTAATTGGCACCTCATCCACACTTTCAACATGCTCCCCTTTCAACATTTACAAGATGCACTGCAATGACTCACTTAAGGCTCCTTCAACAGCATATTGCAAGCCTGCAGCCTCTACCATCTAGAAGGTCAGGGGCAGCAGATGTATTAGAGCACCACCATCTGAAATTTGCCTTTCCCAAGCCCCTCGGCATCATTATTTTGCACTACAATCTCAAACACCTAATAGGAAAGGACAGCAGATGCGTGAGAACACCACTACCTGCAAGTTTACCCCAATTCACACACAATCCTGACTTAAATATATTGGTGCTGAAAATGTGTTGCTGGTCAAAGCACAGCAGGCCAGGCAGCATCTCAAGAATAGAGAATTCGACGTTTCGAGCATAAGCCCTTCATCAGGAATGAGAGAGAGTAGCCAAGCAGGCTAAGATAAAAGGTAGGGAGGAGGGACTTGGGGGAGGGGCGATGGAGGTGGGATAGGTGGAAGGAGGTCAAGGTGAGGGTGATAGGCTGCCCCCACCCCACTCCGGCCTATCACCCTCACCTTGACCTCCTTCCACCTATCCCACCTCCATCGCCCCTCCCCCAAGTCCCTCCTCCCTACCTTTTATCTTAGCCTGCTTGGCTACTCTCTCTCATTCCTGATGAAGGGCTTATGCTCGAAACGTCGAATTCTCTATTCCTGAGATGCTGCCTGGCCTGCTGTGCTTTGACCAGCAACACATTTTCAGCTGTGATCTCCAGCATCTGCAGACCTCATTTTTTACTTAAATATATTGGTATTATTCACACTCCTGAGATGAAAGTTCATTGCCAGGAGCACTGCGGATGTACCACACCAAGTGAACAGCAGTGGTTCAAAAAGGTGGCTCACCAACATATTCTTAAAGGTAATTCAGGATGGTCGTGAATACTAGCCTTCTCAGAGACACCCATGGTCCAGAAAAGAATAAAACAAAGTGGCAGATATTGAATTTCCTTTTGATTCAGAAACATACAAAATTGGAATGAAGATCAACTACACTAAAATTGAGTAGATTTTTCAAAAATTAGCATTCATTTCCCATCTTTGTCCTGCATTTTGAGTAAAAGACATACCTGGGTAATTTTCCACATTGTCGTGTCGATGCTAATGTTATAGCTGTATTGGAACAGCATGACTAGGGGTACAGCACATTCTGGAGCCTGTCTCTTCAGTATTATTGCTGCAATGTTGTCAAGATCCATAGACCTTGCGGTATGCAATCCCTCTGAGAATATGTATAGGGTACAAGCAGGTAGGGAAAGAGTTAAGTTCTGAGTTTTGTGAAACAAGAGGTTCAGCTAAGCATGACTCAGATCAAATAAGAACTTGCAGGTTAACAATGGGGTGCTGGAGGCGAGGGTAATGGGTTAACAAGGTGGAAAAGCCTTCATTATGTAGAGCCATTTAACAATATTGGAAGCATTCAGTATGTAAGGTTAGTTAACAAGGGGATAAGTATCCATTATATGAATCCAGTTAACAAGGCTCAGGGCATTCATTGTACAACAGTAGAAGGCTTAATCTCTACTATTAACTGTCACCCAATTAATATGTATGTTGCCTTATCTAGATGCTCCTTCCTGTAAAATGACTATATAGTTCATTAAGAAACTTGTTCAAGAGTACACCGAGAACTCATGTCTCTGCACATGGGCAATTGTTCTCTCTACCTCCAGGGCCCGGAATAAAGATGAAGGAGGTAAAATTATACTGTGTGACTGAGCGTTTTGCTTCAACTGAGGGAGGAAACGGGATGATACCTCCAGTCACGTGGTGTGAATTGCATTCGCTGAAGGCTGGCATCTGTGATGAAAGGGCCCTATGAAGAGGCCGAGATTGATTATTGGTACTGCTACCTGAAGAGTATTGTGAATTCTTCGATTTGGCTTTTGCAGTGATGCATTGGGCTCATCCGTGTTTGTGGAGCTGCCTCCTCCAGTGAATTGTTAACTGTCCATCACTGTACAAGAGGGAACGTAGTAGGACTCCATTGCTTGAATCTGATCTGTTGAAATTGAAGGGATATTGAAGAAATAGACCTCCAGTCTAATCTCTGCTGCATAATAAGACTGAAGGGTTACCAGAGAAATCTGGTAAACTGCAGATTGTACTTATGGTTGAATCTGATCCTCTTTTTGCATGGCTTATCTGTAAATCGCTGTGTAGTGTCTTCAGAGTAGTCACAGCAAGGATAATAGAATTTTGAAACCTAATAGAAATTGTACTGATATATGAATTTTTAGTGGACACCTCAATGCCACATAGAAGTACTTGGACTGATTCTTCCTGAAATGAGTATGTGAGCCAGGAGTATTTGAGAGTGAGGGGAGCTGCTGGCGTTGATCTATTTTAAGATTATTCACCTTGGTTATATTTTTCTCTGATCTTCCTTACTGAGCAGAAGTAGCTTCCTCATAGTTAATGAGTGGTCATTATTTGTCGCCTTCCAGATATTCATTTTCAGGTCTCAGATACTCTCCTGTGTAGAGTTATTGGCATGAATCAAATCCATGAGCTGAAATGAGGTTTTTTTTATTTATGTATATTATACTGTCAACCTTTTTGTTCAAGTTGAATTTTCTGAGAATCCTGAATGTGTACACAGAACCCTTTTACACTCTAGCATACCTTCAGCTGCCTTGATTGAATGCCCTGGTCTAGTTTGGGCCATGTTACTTCTCCCTATGCCAGAAAAGCTGTGTAAAACCTAACAAACCCAATTTTTTGCAATTAATCCTTCATTTTCATAATGCATGTAGTACTCACCTCTGTGAAACATGGTAAAAATAAGTAAAATATTGCTGACGCAACTGAATTGTTTTCTGAAAAAGCAATTTATTTGAGAACCAGAAATATTAATGGGATTGGGAAATGAGTAGGTAATTGATGAGAAGAATTCGAGAAAAACCACAGACACAGATTTGATGGGCTTAAAGCACTTCCTTCACTGAAAGAGTCCATATAAATGTATGTGGCTATTTTGGTTCATATTTCTTCATTTGTTTCAATAGGGATTGTAACCTGTTTACCTCTTTTTGTAGCATTTTTCATTTTACAGCAGTGCAATGCTTCTGAACCTGAAGCCTTTGAAGAGATAGATTTACAGTCTGTATGGCATATATGCCAGTTGTGTTGGAATGTGTTCAGGTGTAACATAATATGTATTCATTTGATGGCTGTGAGCCATGTTGTGAACCCACTCTGGTTTTGGTATTGTTCCAGCGCAGCAAGAATTGTTTACATTTTCAACATTGAAACTACTCACTTGACAAAAGCCATGTCAGAAGTTGAAATAATTAACTTTTCTTTGTGGTTTTCAACAACTTATTTACATGAAAACAAGAAAACTGGAACAGGACATTCAGCCCCACAGATCTGTTCCATTCATTAGCATAATGGATGGTTGTTTATTTCATTGGCTTGGAACAGATCAGTTGGCATCTCTGTCTCAACCTCATTTCATTTTAAAATAAAAACACAGGACAGAATATAACCTCTCAAAGCCACAGTATCGTTTCAGGGGATAGGGGTGTTTGCAGGGAGAAATTGTGTACTCGTTAATAACGGATTTTCAACAGATTGCCCAAGGCCATAGAAGGTGTCATAAAGAAAATGTGTGGAATCTGAGTGGAATATGCCTCTTTAATACCTTTCCCCATTCTCTATCCTTTGTTTTACTGCAAATGAAAATATCTGGATGTTTGATTTAAAAATTACGCCTTTTTTAGTCAGCTTATTGGATTTTTCATTTATAACTCTGGTCAGTTCTAAGTTGCTTAACAACGCCTGTAAGTAACTCAATTTAAGCTGACGTTCAGTGAATGAGCTAGTCTTGAGAAGCAAACCTCCCTTATGTGTTTGTTGTTTCTTTTGCAATACTAAAGACCTTTTTCAATGATATTCTATTTTAGGAGATCACCGTTGTAAATAGCATGCCAATGGTGAATCTGATTACAAACCAACTTGATGTTTCGCTGTTGTATATTTAAGAATTGCTCTTGATGTTGCCAAGATCTTTCAAATCCATTGCAAATTAGGTTTTTATTTGTTTTTTCTTGTACTTAGCAAAGAGAAGCACTTTGAGGCCTCTTCTGGACGACTTTGTGCAGTTCTGGAGACGGATCAGAAAAGATTTATCAAGATGGGATTGGAGGGTTTGAGTTATAAAAATAGCTGGATAAGCTGGGACTTTTCTCACTGGAGTGTAGGAGGCTGAGAGGTGATCTGTAGAGGTTTATAAAATCATGAGGGGTAGCGATAACTTTTTTCTAAGGTGGGGGCATTTAAAACTAGTGGGCATACTTTGCAAGTGAGAGAAGAAAGATGTAAAAAGGACTTGAAGCACAACTTTTTAAAACAGAGTGGGGTTAGTGGAGGTGTGGAATGAACTGCCAGAAGAAGTGATGAATACAGGTACAGGTACAATGTTTAAAAGACATTTCATTAAGTATGTGAGTAGCAAATGTTTGGAGAGATAGGTGGGACTAGTTTTGTTTAAGAACATAGCGTGGGTTTATTGGACCAAAAGGTTTGTTTCCACGCTGTATCACTGACACTATAAACTATTTCAATGCCTTGATTTTATTATGTGTTAGTGCCAGTGTTGGACTGGGGTGTACAAACTTTTTTTAAAAAATCACACAATACTGTGTTATAGTTGTGGCTATAATAGAGTCATAGAGATGTACAGCATGGAAATAGACCCTTCTGTCCAACCTGTCCATGCCGACCAGATATCCAAACTCAATCTAGTCCCACCTGCCAGCACTCGGTTCATATCCCTCCAAACCCTTCCTATTCATATAACCATCCATATGCCTCTTAAATGTTGCGATTGTACCAGCCTCCACATCCTCTGGCAACTCATTCCATACGCATACCACCCTCTATGTGAAAAGGTTGCCCCTTAGGTCTCCTTTATATCTTTCACCTCTCACCCTAAACCTATGCCCTCTAGTTCTGGACTCCCCAATCCCAGGGAAAAGACTTTGTCTATTTATCCTATATATACCCCTCATAATTTTGTAAGCCTCTATAAGGTCACCCCCTCAGCCTCTGACGTTCAAGGGAAAACAGCCCCAGCCTGTTCAGCCTCTCCCTGTAACTCGGATCCTCCAACCCTGGCAACATCCTTGTAAATCTTTTCGGAACCCTTTCAAGTTTCACAACATCTTGCCGATAGGAAGGAGACCAGAATTGCACGCAATATTCCAACAGTGGCCTAACGAATGTCCTGTACAGCCGCAACATGATCTCCCAACTCCTGTACTCAATATTCTGACCAATAAAGGAAAGCATTCCAAATGCCACCTTCACTATTCTATCTACTGCGGCTCCACTTTCAAGGAGCTATGAACCTGCACTCCAAGGTCTCTTTGTTCAGCAACACTCCCTAGGACCTTACCATTAAGTGTATAAGTCCTGGTAAGATTTGCTTTCCCAAAATGCAGCACCTTGCATTTATCTGAATTAAACTCCATCTGCCACTTCTCAGCCCATTGGCCCATCTGGTCCAGATCCTGCTGTAATCTGAGGTAACCCCTCTTCGCTGTCCACTACACCTCCAATTTTGGTGTCATCTGCAAACTTAGTAACTGTACCTCTTATGCTCGCATCCAAATCTTTTATGTGAATGACAAAAAGTAGAGGGCCCAGCACCGATCCTCGTAGCACTCCACTGGTCACAGCCCTCCAGTCTGAAAAACAACCCTCCACCACCACTGTCTGTCTTCTACCTTTGAGCCAGATCTGTATCCAAATGGCTATGTTGCTGAAGAATTGGGGAATAGTATTTTGAAGAGCGTTTACCTCTATTGTTGTTAGCATGATTCCAGCAGGGATCAGTTTGCGCACTTCTTTCTGAGTATGCATCCATATGCACACTGAAATCTCCGTGCCGCTCTGCTCATTTGCCAATGTTCTTGCCGTTCTGTACATGCGCAATGTCAGCTGCCAACAGAGCAGCTTTCTGTGAGAGGTACTATACAGAGAACAGCTTTCTTCCATTTTTAAAATGTACTGTGTTAAATTTACTTTTGTTTCATTAATAAATATGATTTCAACCTTCTTGCAGGCTGTACTGTACCTTGCATTAGACATTTGGGTGATTTTTGAGTGATCATGAGTGATTTTGATTTACTGGTGAGCCCCAATTCGACTTTTCTCATAGGCCCCATTATTTCTATTAAGTGACTTTTCTATTGAACAAAGTTTCGCTGGAGCACAACTGCAGCATTATACAAGAACGACCAGTATCTAGAAATCTACCAGTCTCTATTTTGAACCTGCTTAACGTTGGAGGTTTTCATGGTCCTCCGGGGTAGAGAAGAATTGCTGTCCTTTGATGAAATCTTCCTTATTCTGCCCTGTAAGTTGCAGCACTTCAGGTGCAATTTAAACAAGAGTTCTGGCTTGTACTTTTCATGCATGTGAGTTCTAGACCTCTACCATTCTCTGGATGAAAACACTTCTCCTTATCTCTGCATTAATCCTACCAGCAATCACTTTAAGCTTCCACCTTCTTGTCACTGGCCTTTTGGACTAAGGTATCCCTTGACTAAGAGTTCCATTGACTTCTTCCAGGTGCACTTTAATTTTGTCCATTTCAGTCAAGCTCCCCTCAGCCTCCTCTGTACTGTAATGATAATGTTTGAATTTGTGTCCTTAACTGATCTGCTGCATTTGTCAGATTCCTTACATTTCAGTAAATATCAACCAACCTTGCCAAACTCCTCGGTACCTTAACCGGCTTATAATTTCTATGCTGCCCTGACTGACTTGCTATCTCTTATAATTTTGGCCGTACATCTCCTCCAATGAACCTTTTCTCAGGATCCTGCCCTCCTGTCAAGTTAATTTTAAACATTCCCCATCAGCATTAGCAAACCTCCCCACGAGGATGCCATTCCAGTTTAGATGCAACCTGTATACATTGTACAGGTCCTACTCTACTCAAAATGCTCTGGATGTCCCAGAAAACTAAGCTCCATCTTGCACTGTATCTCTAGTGCCACATTGATCTGAAGTATCGGGAGTAGCGTGGGGGGGAAAAGGTGGCAACATATCCTGAAGTCTGTCTTCCATCTGAGACATGCCTTTTCTTCCCCCTACAATTGAATCCCCTACCACTTTTAACCCTGTCATCCGTCGTCCCTCTTGTGCGTAAGACCCACCCATGCCACGAAGTTGTTTACCACTGCTTTTGCCAACACCGTCATCTCCCCCTACAGTAACCACAGCAGGGCTTAGATCCTGCACGTATCTAGCAACACGTATCAGCTGTTGCTTGAGTTTAATTACTTGTAATAAATAGTTATTTTTGTTAAGTATCAGAAATCTGGTCCATGCTTTTTGTCAACTTGAATGTAGAAGACAGGTAAATTGGGGGGATTTTGTGTATCTTTTTGAAAAATCTGTAACTTTATGATCATTCTGGGAATTGCAGGATTTCCAGGCCACTCCCCAGTTAGTCCTGACAGTTCCAAGAAGAAAACCTTAATATATCCAAACTTTCTTCACAGTTGCATTTTCTCAGTCTTATCAATGTCGTTGCAAATCTCTTCTGTACTCTCTCATTCAAAGGCACCCTTTCTGTAATAAGGTGATCTTAAAGTAGTGCAGGAGGCTGTATTACAGGCCTTCCAACAGCAAACGTGAGGGGTACACATATGTTGAGAGATCACAGAAGGATGTAGGAACAACAGCGTGGTGGTGATAGGAGATTTTAATTTTCCCAACATTGACTGAGATTCACTTCGTGTTAGAGGATTGGATGGAGTAGAATTTCTAAGGAGGGTTTTCTAGAATGGTATGTCTGTAGTCCAACTCGTGAAGGGGCCATACTGTACCTGGTGTTCGAAAATGAGCCCAACCAGGTCATTGAAGTTTCAGTGGGGGATTACTTTGGGAATAGTGATCACAATTCCATAAATCCTAAGATACTCATGGACAAAGACGAAAGTGGTCCTAAAGAAAGAGTGCTAAATTGGGGGGGAAGGCCAACTGTATCAAAATACAACAGGAGCTGGGGAATGCACATTGGGAGCAGCTGTTTGAAGGAACATCCACATTCGATATGTATGAGGCTATTAAAGAGAGATTGATTAGAAAGTTTTGAGAAGGTTTGCAGCTCAGGTTGAGTTTCTCGATGTAGGTTTGCTCGCTGAGCTGGAAGGTTCATTTTCAGACATTTTTTCACCATTATAGTAATATCTTCAGTGAGCCTCCAGATGAAGCACTACTGGTGTTTCCTGCTTTCTATTTATATGTTTGGGTTTCCTTGGGTTGATGATATCATTTCCTGTGGTGGTGTCATTTACTGTTCTTTTTCTCAGGGGGTGGTAAATGGGATCCAAGTCAATGAGTTTATTGATAGAGTTCTGGTTGGAATGCCACGCTTCTAGGAATTCTCACGGTGTCTCTGTTTGGCTTGTCCTGGGATGGATGTATTGTCCCAGTTGAAATGGTGTCCTTCCTTATCTATATGTAAGGATACTAGTGAGAGAGACTAGTTGATGTTCATGTATCCTGATGGCTAGTTTTCTGCCTGTTTATCCAATGTAGTATTTGTTACCGTTCTTGTACGGTATTTTGTACTTCTAGCTCAGTGAGCAAATCTACATTGAGATTGATTAGGGTCCAGGAGAGACATGTTCCTGTGAAAATGAGTGATAGAAATGGCAAGATTAGGAACCATGGATGACAGGTGAAATTGAGAGACAAGCTAAGAGGAAAAAGCATGCGTGCATAAGGTCTAAGCGACTGAAGTCAGACGAAGCTTTGGAAGAATATTAGGAAAGTATACCAATCTGAGACAAGGAATTAAAAGGACTAAAAGAGGTCATGCAACATCCTTAGCGAGCAGGGTTAAGGAAAAACCCAAAGCCTTTTATTGATGTATAGGGAGCAAGAGGGTAACAAGGGAAAGGTTGGGCCACTTAAGGACAAAGAAGGAAAGATATGTGTGGAGTCAGAGAAAATGGGTGAGATTCGTAATGAGTACTTTGCATCAGTACTCACCAAGGAGAAGGACTTGACGGATGTTGAGGTTAAGGATAGATCTTTGATTACTCTAGGTCAATTCAGCATAAGGAGGGAGGAAGTGATGTGTATTCTAAAAGGCATTAAGGTGGACAAGTCTCCATAACCAGATGGGATCTATCCCAGGTTACTGAGGGAAGCAACAGAGGAAATAACTGGGGCTTTAACAGATATCTTTGCAGCATCGTTGAAAACAGGGGAGGTCCCAGAGGACTGGAGAATTGCTAATGTTGTCCCATTGTTTATGATTTGGAGATGCCGGTGTTGGACTGGGTTAAAAATCTCATAACACCATGTTGGTTTCAGTTCTTTCATATGTGCACATGTACACACATAAGTTTGTGGGGTGAATTTGTACTTGCAGAATTACATTTTACTTGGCTCAAAAACTGCATGAATCCATGTAAGATTCTGTAAATCCATTTTTTAGATTAGAATCAGCCTGACCATTATGTTACAGATGTCTCACACGGGGAGCTAACAACTTCAATACCTTATCTGGGCTGACATGACACCCGTTGTTAAAGTTCACTTGAGAATGTAACTTCTTAAAAAAAAACGTTGTGCGCTTTACATATAAAAGAACTGAAACCAACATGGTCATTCTAAAAGATGAGAGACTTAACAAACAATCCAGGTCTTTTTCAGTACATAATTTCAGTTACATCACACTGTAAACTTTTGCTATAAATTCTGTGTCTTACAATCTTATTCTCTACAATCAACTGATGAAGGAGCAGTGCTCTGAAAGCTAGTGCTTCCAAATAAACTTGTTGGACGATAACCTGGTGTGGTGTGATTTTCTCCTTGTTTAAGAAGGGTAGCAGGGATAATCCAGGTAATTCCAGACCTGTGAGCCTGACGTCAGTGGTAGGGAAGCTACTGGAGAAAATACTAAGGGATAGGATATATACTCATTTGGAAGAAAATGGTCTTATCAGTGACCAGCAGCATGGTTTTGTGCAGGGAAGGTCATGTTTAACAAACCTAATAGAATTCTTTGAAGAGGTGACAGAGTTGATTGTTGAGGGAAGGCATGTAGATGTCATGTACATGGACTTCAGTAATGCGTTTGAAGATGGTGAAGTCGCATGGAGTCCAGGGGTTGTCGCGAGATGGATACAGAATTGGTTGGGCAACAAGAAACAGAGTAGTTGTGGAAGGGAACTTCTCAAAATGGAAACCTATGACTTGTGACCATAGGGATCCGTGCTGGGACCACTGTTGTTTGTGATATATATAAATATTTTGGACAAAGGTGTAGGTTGCCGCATTAGCAAGTTTACAGATGACACTAAGATTGGTGAAGTAACAGTAGTGAAAGGGACTGTCAGAGAATACAGTAGAATATAGATAAATTGTAGAATTGGGCAGAGAAATGGCACATGGAGTTCAATCTGGACAAATGCAAGGTGTTGCATTTTGTAAGCTGCTGTTCCACAGTGAACTATACAATAAATGGAAAAGTCCTGGCGAAAATTAATCTGCAGAGAGATCTGGGTGTTTGGTCCATTGTTCTCTAAAAGTGACAACACAGGTCAGTAGAAAGGTCAAGAAGGCAGACAGTATGCTTTCCTTCGTTGGACAGGATACTGAATACAAGAGTTGGCAGGTCATCTTAAGTTGTATAAGACTTTGTTTCAGCCACATTTGGAATATTGCATACAGTTCAGTTCGCCACATTACCAAAAGGATGTGGATGTTTTGGACAGAGTGCAGAGGAGATTCACCAGGATGTTGCCTGGTATGGAGGGCGCTATCTATGAAGAGAGGTTGAATAGATTAGAATTACTTTCGTTGGAAAGGAGGAGGTTGAGGAGGGACCTGACTGAGGTCTACAAAATCATGAGGTGTGTAAACAGGGTGGTTAGCAAGACATTTTTTCCCAGAGTAGGGGACTCAATTACTAGGGATTGCGAGTTCAAAGTTAGGGGGATCCTTAGGAAATAGGCGACAGGTTTAGATAGAGGATGTGGAACAGCATAGGCTTCGGGGGCCGAAGGGCCTGTTCCTGCGCTGAAATGTTCTTTGCTCTTTGTTATAATTGCACAGTGTTCAGTCTGTGGAATAATCAATTATATATACCCTCGTGCTCCCCACTGACCATGCCCTGTATGAAGATTCCACTGCACATGTGCCCACTGTTCTCCTGTAAAGAGAACAGTCATATTGAAGCAGTCAGATCAAACCTGTGATTATTATTGCTCTTTCACTCTTGTTCACCCTGACTTGTACAGCTAAGCCACAAATAGTGCCATAGAGTTAGCATGCAACATTCCTCAGAAATAATTGTCCTCGCTTATATTCAAAATGAAAAACTAGTTCTGGATTGGATTTATCCTAGTATTTTCTGGGAAGCCAAGGAGGAGATGCCAAGCCTTTGGCATTGATCTTCATGTCGTCATTGTGTACAGGAATAGTGCCAGAAGACTGGAGGATAGCAAAAGTTGTCCCCTTGTTGAAGAAGCGATGCAGAGACAACCCTGGTAATTATAGACCAGTGAGCCTTACTTCAGTTATGGGTAAAGTGTTGGAAAAGGTTATAAGAGATGGGATTTGTAATCATCTAGAAAATAATAAGTTGATTAGGGATAGTCAATGCGGTTTTGTGAAGGGTAGGTTGCGCCTTACAAATCTTATTGAGTTCTTTGAGATGGTGACCAGACAGAGGAATGAGGGTAAAGCTGTTGATCTGTGTGTATATGGATTTCAGTAAGGCATTTGATAAGGTTCCTCACGGTAGGCTATTGGAGAAAATACAGTGGCGTGGGATTGAGGGTGATTTAGCAGTTTGGATCAGAAAGTGGTTCGCTGATAGAAGACAGAGGGTGGTGGTTGATGGGAAATGTTGATCCAGCAGTTCAATTACTAGTGGTGTACCACAAGATTCTGTTTTGGGTACACTGCTGTTTATCGTTTTTATAAATGACCTCGCTGGGTGAATGGTAAGATTCTTGGTACTGTAGATGAACAGAGAGATCTCCGCCGAGCTGGAAGTTTTTGTTGCAAACGTTTCGTCCCCTGGCTAGGCGACATCATCAGTGCTTTGGAGCCTCCTGCGAAGCGCTTCTTTGATGTTTCTTCCGGTATTTATAGTGGTCTGTCCTTGCCGCTTCCGGTTGTCAGTTTCAGCTGTCCGCTGTAGTGGTTGGTATATTGGGTCCAGGTCGATGTGTTTGTTGATGGAGTTTGTGGATGAATGCCATGCCTCTAGGAATTCCCTGGCTGTTTTCTGTCTGGCTTGCCCTGTGATAGTAGTGTTGTCCCAGTCGAATTCATGTTGCTTGTTGTCTGCGTGTGTGGCTACTAGGGATAGCTGGTCGTGTCGTTTCGTGGCTAGTTGATGTTCATCTATGCAGATTGTTAGCTGTCTTCCTGTTTGTCCTATACAGTGTTTTGTGCAGTCCTTGCATGGTATTTTGTACACTACATTAGTTTTGCTCACGTTGGTATCGGGTCCTTCGTTCTAGTAAGTTGTTGTCTGAGCGTGGCTGTTGGTTTGTGTGCCGTTATGAGTCCTAAGGGTCGCAGTAGTCTGCCTGTCAGTTCTGAAACGCTCCTGATGTATGGTAGTGTGGCTAGTTCTTTGGGTTGTGGCATGTCCTCGTTCCGTGGTCTGTCTCTTAGGCATCTGTTGATGAAGTTGCGCGGGTATCCGTTTTTGGCGAATACCTTGTATAGGTGTTCCTCTTCTTCTTTTTGCAGTTCTGGTGTACTGCAGTGTGTTGTGGCCCTTTTGAATAGTGTCCTGATGCAGCTTTGTTTGTGTGTGTTGGGGTGGTTACTTTCATAGTTTAGAACTTGGTCTGTGTGTGTTGCTTTCCTGTATACCCTTGTGGTGAATTCTCCGTTCGGTGTTCTCTGTACTATCACGTCTAGGAATGGGAGTAGGCTGTCCTTTTCTTCTTCTCTCGTGAATCGGATTTCTGTGAGTGTGGCGTTGATGATTCTACGGACTACCTAAAGTACACAAACCAGACATCCCACTCAGACCCACTGTATCACTACCAGGGACACCATCATACAAACTGGCCAAAGAACTACAACAGAAACTGAAACACCTCGTCAGCGGATCCAAACACTCCATACAATCAACACAGCAATTCTTGAACATCATCAGAAATATACACATAGACAAAGAAGAAACCATGATCTCATTCGACATGACGGCACTGTTCACTTCGATTGACAAAACCCTAGCCAGAGAAACAATAGCCAACCTACTGGACATACATAACAGAAAACACGACGCGGAACCTATCAACAAAGACGGCATACTTAAACTACTGGACTTGTGCCTCACTACACACTTTACATTCAACAACCAGATATACGAACAAATCAGCGGAACACCTATGGGATCACCAATCTCGGGACTCATAGCAGAGACAGTTATGTAAAGGTTAGAACAAACAGTCCTACCACAAATTCAACCCAAACTCTGGGTCAGATATGTCGATGACACGTTTGTAATCATCAAAAACACGGAAATAGAAAAAACACACCGGATCATCAACGCCACACTCACAGGAATCCGATTCACGAGAGAAGAAGAAAAGGACAGCCAACTCCCATTCCTAGACGTGATAGTACAGAGAACACCGGACGGAGAATTCACCACAAGGGTATACAGGAAAGCAACACACATAGACCAAGTCCTAAACTATGAAAGTAACCACCCCAACACACACAAACTAAGCTGCATCAAGACACTATTCAAAAGGGCCACAACACACTGCAGTACACCAGAACTGCAAAAAGAAGAAGAGGAACACCTATACAAGGTATTCGCCAAAAACGGATACCTGCGCAACTTCATCAACAGATGCCTAAGAGAAAGACCACGGAACGAGGACATGCCACAACCCAAAGGACTAGCCACACTACCATACATCAGGAGCGTTTCAGAACTGACAGGCAGACTACTGCGACCCTTAGGACTCATAACGGCACACAAACCAACAGCCACGCTCAGACAACAACTTACTAGAACGAAGGACCCGATACCCAACGTGAGCAAAACTAATGTAGTGTACAAAATACCATGCAAGGACTGCACAAAACACTGTATAGGACAAACAGGAAGACAGCTAACAATCCGCATACATGAACATCAACTAGCCACGAAACGACACGACCAGCTATCCCTAGTAGCCACACACGCAGACAACAAGCAACATGAATTCGACTGGGACAACACTACTATCATAGGGCAAGCCAGACAGAAAACAGCCAGGGAATTCCTAGAGGCATAGCATTCATCCACAACCTCCATCAACAAACACATTGACCTGGACCCAATATACCAACCACTACAGCGGACAGCTGAAACTGACATCCGGAAGCGGCAAGGACAGACCACTATAAATACCGGAAGAAACATCAAAGAAGCGCTTCGCAGGAGGCTCCAAAGCACTGATGATGTTGCCTAGCCAGGGGACGAAACGTTTGCAACAAAAACTTCCAGCTCGGCGAACAGAACCACAACAACGAGCACCCGAGCTACAAATCTTCGCACAAACTTTGAAGAGAGATCTCCGTGTCCATGTACATACATTCCTGAAAGTTCACCCAGGTTGATAGGGTTGTTAAGAAGGCATACAGTGTGTTAGCTTTTATTGGTAGAAGGAATGAGTTTCGGAGCCATGAGGTCATATTGCAGCTGTACAAAACACTGGTGTGGCTGCACTTGGAGTATTGTGTACAGTTCTGGTAGCCACATTATAGGAAGAATGTGGAAGCTTTGGAAAGGGTTCAGAGGAGATTACTAAGATGTTGTCTGGTATGGAGGGAAGGTCTTATGAGCAAAGGCTTGAGGCTGTTTTTGTTAGAGAGAAGAGGGTTGAGCGGTGACTTAATTGAGACATATAAGATAATGAGAGGGTTAGATAAGTTGGATAGTGAGAGCCTTTTTCCTCTGATGATGGCTAGCACGAGGGGAAATAGCTTTAAATTGAGTGGTGGTAAATATAGGACAGATGTCAGAAGTAGTTTCTTTACTTGGAGAGTAGTAGGGGTGTGGAATGCTCTGCCTGCAACAGCAGTAGACTTGTCAACCTTACGGGCATTTAAATGGTCATTGGATAAAATACAGATGAAAATGGAATAGCGTAGGGTAGAAAGGCTTCAAATTGGTTCCACAAGTCGACGTGATATCGGGGGTCGAAGGGGCTGTATTGCACTGTTATGTTCTATGTTATTTGAAATTAGAGAACTCAACATTGAGTGCTCCAGGCTGTGGGCTGTTCCGGTGAAAAATAAGGTGGTGTTCCTCCAATTTGCGGTGTGGTTTATTGTGGCAATAGAGGAGGCCAAGTATTGGGGTCATGTCAGAAAGGCAGTAGGTAGGAGAATTGAAATGGACGGTGACTTGAAAGTCCGGTCAGTCTCTGCGAGCCCAGCTGTGATGCTTGACCTTATGCATTTCCACAACAAACCACACCACAAATCGGAGGAACACCACCTCATCTTCCACCTCGGCAGCCTACGGCCGGAGGACTCAACCTTGAGTTCACCAATTGCAAATAAACTCCCTTCCCACCTCCTCCTGCTCCCTGCCACCAACTGGATTAATTCCTCTCACTGATGAACTAGGTCGTACCCTCTACTTGTCTTCACTAATTGTCACTTCACCACCCTGCCCCTGCCACACCCTTGATCTGCAGCTCCCCCTACATGCAATCCCAGTCCAGAAGGAAGGTTACCACCCGAAAGGTCAACTTCTCCACCTCCTGATGCTGCCTGGCTTGCTGTGTTCTTCCAGCCTCCTGCCTGTCTATCTACCTCACATGAGAAGTCCATCGTTCTTGTGAAACCCCTTTGGATTCCCTCCAAGCTGAACATGTTCTTCCTTAAATACAGGAATCAAAACTGCTCACAATATTACATATGCAGTCTGATCAAACTCTTAAATAGCCTGAGCAGCATGTTTCTGCTCTTGTATTCTAGCCATCTTGAAATGAATGCTAGCATTGCTAACTACCCACTGAACCTGCATGTTAACTTGTAAAGAATCCTGAATCTGGACAGCAAAGTGCAATTGTGATTCAAATTTGAGAAACCATTCCCCATTTTGAAAATAATCTGTACCCCTATTCTTGCTACCAAAGTGCTTACCTGACACTTCCCCACACTGCATTCCACCTGCCACTTTGCTGATTCGCCTTGTCTATCCAAGTCCTCCTTCAGCCTTCCTGCGTCCTCAACACTACCTGTCCCTTTACCTGTCTTTGTGTCATCTACAAACTTAGTAACATTGCCTTCTGTTCCTTCATCCAGATCCTTAATGTGCAATATTGAATAGTTATAATCCCACCACTGATCCCTGTGGAACTGCACTAGTCGTTGGCTGGCACCCTGAAAAAGACCCCTTTATTCCCATTCTCTGCCTTCTGCCAGTCAGCCAGTCTGGTGTCTATCCCAGTATCTTTCCTCTAACACCATGGACTCTTATTTGGCAGTCTCCTCTGCAGCACCTTGTCATAGGCCTTCTGGAAATTCAAATAGATCACATCCATTGGCTCTCCTTTGTCAGTTACTTGTTACCCCCTCAAAGAATTTTAATAGATTTGTCAGACATGATCTTCTCTTGATGAAACTGTGCTGACTCAGCCCTATTTTAGCATGCACTTCCAAGTAATCTGCCATCTCATCCTTAAAAATGGACACTCAAATTTTACCAATGACCTTGGTCAAGCTGATCAGCCTATAATTTCTCATCTTCTGCCTTCCTCCCTTAAATGGAGATGTTACGTTAGTCATTTGCCAGTCCTCTAGGACCCTTCCTGATTGCAATGATACCTGAAAGTTCATCGCAAATGCCTTTAGAATCTCCTCAGTGCTCTCCTTCAGAATCCTGAGGTGTAGTCCATCCAATCCAGGTGATTTATCCACATTCAGACCTCCAAGCTTGCCCAGCACCTTCTCCTCTGTGATGGCGACAACATTCACCTTTGCGACTTTTTTAAAGTTCTGGTATGGTGCTAGTGCCTTCCACTGTGAAGGCTGATGCAATGTACATGTTCTCCACCTAATTCTTAGCTTCACAGATGAAGCACGTTGAATTCAGCCATTGCTGTAGTTCTGAAACTTAGAGCTCAGGTTTCCACAGCTGGTGACATTTCCTGCGTATGTGTTCATCTTGACCATATTAAGCAACCACAATTCCCCATATGCCACAACATGAGCGTTGTCGTGGCTGAGCTGCCCTGCCATGCATTATTTTGATTGTTTGCTCGTAAAATTAGGTCAATATTGATAGATGACTGAACAAGATAACCGCAAATTAATCCATTTCCTGTTTGCCTGTGATGTCACTTTTTCCACAATGAGCTATGTAACTCGAACTCAAACATTTCTCTTGCTGCTTGAAACTATGAAACCCCCCAGAACTTTTTCTGACTTTAGTTCCTTTTGTTTCTTTTTAATGGATGCTGCTAACTGCTTCAAGGTCCTCCCTTTGCCATTGTATATAAATAAAATGTCTCATGATGGATTATAAGATCAAACAACATTTTACAGGATGTTATTCAAGAAGGTTGTAAGCCAGATTACTAAAATCTTGGTCACAGAAGAAGGACAAAAGAAGGAGAAGGAGAAAGACAAGAGTTGAGATGGGAATTTATGAGCGAGAGTAATTAAAATTGTACTGTAAATGCTAAAGAGGCCTGAATAGGCAATAATGTATACATTAGAGATAAGGGGGAGAAAAACTATGGAGAATTGCATAACCATGGACAATAATGTTAAGGTTGAGTATTGCTAAACTGGGAGTTAACATAGATCAGTGTGTTCACTGTGGACCAATTCTGCTTAACTATATGCAGGTGGAGACCATTACTGTATTGTTTCACTTAGAGAAACAAATAAGCATTCATTGTAACTGGTATGTTAAGTGCTAATATTTGTAATGTTTCAGTTTGTAAATAAAAGTTAGATTGTATAAATATTGGACATAATTCTATCCATCACCTGTTTGCTTTCTCTAATGTAATATGGTGAGCATAGGGAGGTGGATGAATGAAACCTGGTGAGATTAGATTAGATTACTTACAGTATGGAAACAGGCCCTTTGGCCCAACAAGTCCACACCGACCCGCCGAAGCACAACCCACCCATACCCCTATATTTACCCCTTACCTAACACTACGGGCAATTTAGCATGGCCAATTCACCTGACCTGCACATCTTTGGACTGTGGGAGGAAACCGGAGCACCCAGAGGAAACCCACGCAGACACGGGGAGAACGTGCAAACTCCACACAGTCAGTCACCTGAGTCGGGAATTGAATCCGGGTCTCAGGCGCTGTGAGGCAGCGTGCTAACCACTGTGCCACCGTGCCGCCCACAAAGTCCGGACACACATCAGAGTTTTGAACTGCCTCAAGTTTGTGACGCATACATCATGGGATCCAGAATATTTCATCAATTTTTTTCAGGTGTGGCCTGAAACTCAGCCTTGCAATATGTTTGCTCTATGAATATGAAGAGTGTTGATTTTATAATGATGACTTTTTCACCTAAATAAATAAGGTGCAATTTCACAAACTTGACAGTAATTTTGTTTTTATGCAGAGATGTTTTGGAGTGACACGGTGGTACAATGGTTAGCACTGCTGCCACACAGCACAAAGAACCCGGGTTTGATGCCACCCTCCGGCAACTGTGCAAACTCCACAAAGACATTCTCCACGTGTCTGTGTGAGTTTCCTCAGGGTGCTGTGGTTTTCGCCCCACGCACCAAAGATGTGCAGGCTAGGTGGATTGGATATAGTAAATGTGGGGTTATGTGGATAGGGTAAGGGGGTGAAAATGGGGGAATGCTCTTCCAAGGGTCTGTTTGGATTTGATGGGCTGAATGGCCTGTTTCCCTGTTGAAAGGATTCTGTTTTTTTTTGTTAGTATGAAAACCTTTCATGTCGTGCATTGTAATTGTTCTGGGTTGATGATTAAAGCTGTTCCATGTACTAGAATAATCTAGTCCTGAGTAAGAAAAGGCTTTGGGATTTCAACATCAAATAAACTGAGGCAAGGACAAGGCCATATCATATTCCAGAGGTGAAAATAAATTATCTTAGTGAAGGTAGTTTGTAGCCAACATAGAGTTGTACTCAGCCTCAAATCATCTCGAGAAGAACGTGGAGTCAGTAGCAACTTAACAACAGATTTTGTGAGGATGAACGAAAGACAACAGCTTACATTTTCAAATATTGGGAGAAATCTCTATGTTTAATACTAGATATCGAGGAAGCAGTTTAATAATTTAGTCATGGCAGAGAGGGCAAGAAAAGTGGAGGAATGGTAAAGTTGGATTTAAGTGCACATGTGGAAAGCGATGCCATGATTTGGTTTGATGTTGCTTAGAGGCACGATATAGCTGCGAAAGAGGAAGAGGCAAGGGCACACCCTTGAGTGGGGTCAGGAGTTTGCACTAGAGGTAACAGTGCAAGATTGAGAAGTTAAGTTCACTGCAGATGAGATAAAGAGATTGGGGAGATAGCATTGAAGCCAAGCCATGTTCATTCCCGAACAAACGCAAACCGAAATTGCTGGAGAAAATCAGCAGATCTGGCAGCATCTGTGGAAGGAAAGCAATTAACATTTCGAGGTAGGTGACCCTTGCTCAGAACTGATCTTTCAGATCTCCAGAATCTGTTGGTCTTGGTTTTTTTTTCATGTTCATTCCCACTTTGTCGCAAAATAGTGTTGCCTGGCTTGCTGTGTTCTTCCAGTCTCCTGCTTAGATTCCAGCATCTGCAGTTTTTGTCATGTCTCTAGCAAAATAGTAGAATGGCATCAGGCAGAATTTAGTGGTCACTTACATCGAAGTCTGCATACAGGATGAGGATAGTTTACTTTCGGCCCAGTCAACTCAGATATAGAATATAGTGTCACAGTACTGCAGCATGGCACGAGAAGAGTCCCTTCGGCCTATTGTATCTGCATGAGTCGTCAAGCACCCATTTACTCAGTTATAAGCACTGGGTCCACAGCTCGTTTATTATGGTATTTCAAGTATTCATCAAAGTACTTAAATGTTAAATGGTTCCTGCTTCCCTTTTAAGGCAGCGAGTTCCAAATAACCCATCACCTTCTCGAAGAAAGATTTTCTCCATTAGACCTCCTGCCCCTTATCTAAAATCTCTCCCACCTAGCAATTAAGATCAGCCATGATCATGTTAAATGGTGGAATGGGCTTAAAGGGTTGAATAGCCTACACCTGATCCTAATTCCTAAGAGAAGAATTGAGGGGAGAAACTGATGAAAAATGTGCATTCACGGTAAAGACAAGGGAGAACCTTGGAGTAAATTAGATGTAGTGGGCTAACTGAAGAAGATTCATCTTTGGTTTGAAACATTAATTGTTTCTTGCTCCATCAATGCTGCCAGATTTACTGAGTTTCTCCAATATTCTGTGTAGAATCATAGAATCCCTACAGTATAGAAACAGGCCCTCCGCCCAACAAGTCCACACCGACCGTCCAAAGAGTAACTCACCCAGACTCTATTATCCTGTATTTACCCCTGAACAATGCACCTAACCTATACATCCCTGAATACTCTGGGCAATGAGATATTCTCTGTAGGTAGTTGAAAATTTGGGAGATGTTTCCAGGATCAAGCTCTGTAAGGAGCTCACTTGGGAGTGGGGAAGGGAATGCAAATAGAGTGTGATATTTAGAAATGATCAGAGATTATCTCATCAATAACATAAAACAGCAATTGCTGGACAAACTGAGCAGAAGGGTCACAAGACCTGAAACATTACCTCTGCTTTCTCTCCACAGTAGATGAATAGCTTTGGGGAGCAAAGATGGGAAGTAAATGCAGAAGAGAGAGTAAAAGCTGATCTTGAATCTGATTCACCAAATAGAGTATAACAGAGGAGGTTAAGGATCCCAACTGAGAACAATCTTAATGTGGCAGTTGTGTCAGGGAAGTTTTTGATTTTAATTATCAAGGTATAACAGTTTTCATTAAGGTTTCTCACATCTCAAATCTCAAACTGGAATAACGAAGAAACATGTATCCTTTGTTCCAATAAATATTTATGTAAGATATTAGAACACCATAGGTTTATATTGAACCAGTAGAACTGCAAAACATTTTTGGTGAAATTAGTATTCTTATTTCGGTGGAACTTGGACTTCTCACCTCACAACCTTTCTTGTCATGTATTATTTTCAATTACTTTCATCTCTCTCAAATCATCCCCATTTTATCACCAATCCACCCTTCTTCCAGTGCTGTTAGCGTACTTCTCATGTCTCTCACCAACCTCCAATCCTGTTCCCCAATGCTATAAATTATCTATCCTGTGGGTGTGCCCTTCCCTCCAAGCCTCATGAGCCATCATAGCTCGACAGTGAAAAAGAATAGTGGATGGTAAGAAAACCTATCAAGCTTAATCTACGAACAAAACTTCACAGAGAAATAAGCTATCTTTTCTTCAAGGACAGTGTGTGAAAAGGATGTGGACAGAAACTGTTTCCAGACCTACTCCTCACACCTTCTCTCAGCCTGTGTTCAAAAGAAGAAGTTGCAGTGCAGTCTCAAGTTTGGGAAACAGGCCAGGAGAGGTGAAAATCCATTCTTGGTTAGGGAGGCACTAGCAATGACTAAGAAGTAGAGGTCTCCCACACTCATCAGCTGCAGTGTGTTCAGCCAGTCAAGAAAATTCTGGCAAAACTCATGAATTAATGCAACATATGATTAATGCATTCCAGTCTTCTCTGTTTCATTGGCCTCCATGTGCACCAGGCTCCACTCAGCAAATTAACTCATCAGTGTATTATTGTAGGTACTTCCCAGTGATAATCATTTATCTGAATTGAAAGGAGTGGTTGCTGCTAATTGAGACCCTGAAGTTCAAAACTTGCATCATTGCTGTGAATCAATTACCCCACATTGCTTCATCGTTAGGAAGTGCTTTGCAGTCTGAAATGTACGAATTCCTAATTTCCTCTTAGGAACAGCAAGTTACATTATCTCATCAGAAGTGTTGGTGTCTCCTGGTTGACTCTCATTTGAAATCATCCGTGTGCTTTCGCCTAGCCTATTTGTCTGTCTAGAACTGGAAATGTTCTGGACAATTTTACAAAGATATGCATAGAATTTGCAGAATTCGGAAACAGGATATTTGGTGCAAGTAGTTGGTGCTAATCTTCATGCTGCACATCAATCTGCTACTAACCCCTTTATCAATTCTGTCAGTACACTTTTATTTCTGCCTCACTTGCTTCTCCAGTTTCCCCTTAGTTGTATCTGACATTTACCTCAACTTCTCTTTCTGGTAATAACATCCAGAGTCTATATTCTTGTCACTCTCTGGGGAAATTCCACTGGATTCCATTTGAGTTTATTGCTATTATCTTCTATTTCTGCTAACCAGAGCTATTAAGAGATGTGGGGTGAATGTACAGACATGACCTCATTGAATGTCTCAACAGGCTTAAGCTAAATGGCCTCCTCCCGTTCCTATTTTCAAGCCCTCTAGTTTGGATTCTAATGTAACAAAAGTGATGGCACAGTTATATGTAATTTTATAAATATATAAAAACAAATCCCTTCCCTGAAGGGCATGGGTTTTAATGACAGTTTGTTATTTTATGATCACTGTAACAGATGCTATCTTTTTATTCCAGATTTAATTATCAGCTACTATCGTTGCGTTTGGACTTAGATCTGAATTACTTTGTTCAGGGAAATAACCACTATATTGTTGCACTCATAAGTAACAGCAAAGGGTAGAGACAAAGCTCTTGAGACTTATGACTTCATTTTATGGCACAAGTCTTAAAGATTTTTAATAATGTTTCATATTCACGTTACTGAGTCTGATTGCTGTCATGGGGCATACCTTATCCTCTTGCAAAATTTGAATTGTATCTATAATATTGAACTGAATTCTAATAAAGTGGATTTAATTTCCATGCTTTCTTGTAACTATTGTTACAAAAACTGAACTACCAGAATGGCTGTTATTAATAGGACAATAAAATAGATATTACAGAGTGCTTAACAGCGAGATTAGTACTTTAAGTGTAGTCTTTGTTGTAATGTGGGAAATATGACAGCTCTTTTTGTGTACTGCAAACTTCCACAATTAGCAATGAGTTGATGATCAGATAAGATGTTTACTTTTTGCTTGGAATGATAGACATTGGATAGGATGGGGGAGAATCCCGTGGGGTCTTTATTTCCATCTGAGGGATCACACAGGGCCTTGGGTTAGCATATTTTTTCATTGGCCCACCCAAGTGTTTCAGACAATATGCTCAAAGTCTCTGGAGTGACGAGAGTACTACCACTGACCTGTAGCAAATAACAATTATGTCTGATCTATGAATTTAGCAAAATCTGGGTCAGTACCTTATACTTCTTCCTCAGGATGTTCAATGTATTGATATTCTGCAATAATTTGAGTTGGGTTAGTAGTATAAATATATCTAGATTGTGGTCAAAGTACAACAACTTTATGCATATTGTTCATAATAATTATAGAACAATTTGCAGCAGTGGTCATTAAATTTGGCTGCTGATTTCAAATCAGCAGTTTTCCTGATTTACCCCATCAGCTGTGTACTCTGATTAAAGAATATCACCATCGGTTTTCCATAACATTCTTCATTACTGAAGTTTATAGCTTATATGACTGCTGTTTGGACTTGTATAAATTGATAATTAAGCACATTAAATGATAAATCAATTTAATGATTTTGTTACATCACCTAATTATGGAAAACATGATGGTGTAATTGCTGAAACTAAATTCATTTGTACTGAAAATTCAGCTGGCCATTGCAGGTTTTACCATAACGTGGCAGGACTGAGAGTATTTTCATCGATAGTTCCTAGTGTTTTTATTCAGGATTTGAGTAGCTTAAAATTAATTGCAAATCTTGTTTCATGATTTAATTTGATAATGCAAAAAGTAAAATTAAAACAAAGTATACTTGTAAAATGGCACATTTGAAGGTGTGAAAGATGAATACCTGCCCATTATGATTTTTTAAAATGCATGTTGCTGTTTTTCCTTAATTGAAGTTATTTAATCCCTCCCAGAAACTACAAGTGTAATACAGTAGTGTGATTAATTTCTTTGATAAGTGAGAGGAGAGGGGACATTAATATTGGTTCTGGACTGACTCAGTGGTTGAAGGTTGAGATGCAAGGTATGGTTTTGTTGGCATTTTGGAAAGCATTTTAACTTTTTTTTTCAGTTGGTAGGTTGGAAGAACGAGAGTCTGAACTCAAGAAAGAATACAATGCACTTCATCAAAGACATACAGAGGTAAGCAGGAGCATGTAGAATGTAGTCTTAGTTGATTGGGTTGGTCATAGATAATTCAGTGCATTTCAGTTCTTGGTTATTGTTGCTGGAAAGGTTGAACTTGTGTTATTAAGCTGCATTGTTGCTGTTGAGACATAGCATTTGAACAAGAACAACAAGCAACTTACTTCACAAAGAGACCCTTTGGTCCAATCAGTCCATGCCGACCATAATCTCAAACTAAACCAGTTCCTCCTGCCTGCATTTAGCTCATTCCCTCCAAACATTTCTTATTCATGTACTTGTCCAAATGTCATTTAAACATTGTAACTGTATCCACATCCATCACTTCCCCTGGAATTTCATTCCACACATGAACCACTCTTTTTTTAAAAAAAAAGTGCCTTCGTGTCTTTTTAAAATCTTTCTATTTTCACCTTGAAAATATGCTCCCTAGTCTTGAAATCCCCAAGAAGTCAGTTTGATGGCTTGGACACTGTCTAGTTTACATTTGGGATTCTTAATTTCTATTAGATTACTCCTTCCTCCTTTCCTCCTATTCTAGTTGAAATTGTTTTACACCTCCCAATAGGACCAAGCAAGGCACCATCCTTGATGAAGTGGAGACAATCCCAACAGAACCTGTGCCAGTGTTTAAAGAAAATTAATCTCTGTGCTGTGTGCCTCAAACTAACCCTGTATCCATGTGTTAATTCTCCTGTTCTGTCTGTTCATGTACCAGTTTGTACGTGGCTCCAAAGATTATTTACCTCCTTTTTTTGTTATTCTAGGGCCTAATATCAGTTACTCCTTCCCTATTTGTGCTTGTCTTGTTTCTTCCATGTGGCCCATGACAAATAGGTTTTCCCTCCCTGTTTCCACATTTCTCACCAGCTACCACAAGATCCCCCTCACCCTGGCACTGGGTAGACAGCAGCATATTCTTTTTCATTCTTGGCCTCAAGGGATGTTATCTATTGCCTTAATTAGAGGTCCTGTTAGCACCACACTTACATTATGATCTCCCCTCTTCAGAAAAGTCTTTCTCTGCATTGCGACTGTGTATTTTACACAGTTTTTCTCCTTGTCCTCAGGGAGAATGCAAATCTGTCTTCCTTTGTCTTTCCTCAAAGTGCAACAGAGTTGCTCGTTGAGAAAATGTGTAAACATTTGAGCAAATAGTTGTGCATGGTCTCCTGATTTTGTTTCATGATGCGAAGCACTATGTCTCATTCTTTAAAGTGTTGCTTCTGGTTTGGAGAAGCAGTCTTGCAAGTTCTAATGTGTATCACTGTTACAGTACGTTTCAGTTTACATTGCTTACTAGGCTTATACCATCTAGTGACAGAAACTAAGAACTGCAATATTTCAATGTCTAACAAACTGGTAAAATGCTTTCTGGTTCTGATTACAATTATATGTTTAATTCATGCATGGGATGTAGATGTCTCTAGCTGGCAGCATTGTTGGCTGTCCATAGTTGCCCCTGACAAGGTGGTGGTGAGCTGCTTCCATGAACCAATGCAGTCCACATACTATCAGTTGACACACAATTTTATTCTGAGATTTGCATACTAATCAATCAAAACCTGCATCCTCATTCTAACTGACTAAAGACTTAACAGTCATCTTGGTTTGTCAAAACATTGCATTACTGATGACGCTTGAATCTTTTGCTTATAATTTCTGTCCTATGTATCTTACCCCATTAGCTACCTGATGAAGGAGAAGTTCTCTGAAAGCTTGTACTTCCAAAAAAAATCTGTTGGACTATAACCTGGTGTCATGTAATTTTTAACTTGGTCCACCCCAGTCTAACACTGACACCTCCACATCACAATTTTATTAGGGAGGGAATATCAGGATTTTAACCACTGACACTGAAGGAATGGCAATGGTGAGTGGCTTGGAGGGTAAATTGCAAGTGATGTTATTCCCATGTATCTGTTGCCTTTGACCTTTGAGATGGAAGTGATTGTGGATTTGAAAAATACTGTCTGAGGAACTTTGGTGAACTCCTGCCGGGCAACCTACTGCTGCTCCTGAGTGTTGGTGGTGGAGTGTGCTGATGCTTATGAACGTGGTGCTAATCATGCAAGCTGCTTTTCCTGGATGGTGTCAAGCTTCTAAGATGTTGTTGCACCCATCCAGGCAAGTGGAGAGTATTCCATTACACTCCTGACTGTAAATGGTCGACAGGCTTTGGAGAGTTTGGTGGTGAATTTCTTGCAGCAGTATTCCTCGCCTCTGACCTGCTCTTGTAGCCACTATTTTTCATGTGGTGAGTCCAGTTGAGTTTCTGGTTAATGGTAACTCTCAGGATGTTGATAGTGGGAGAGTTGGTGAAGGTAAGACCATTGAATATCAAAGGGTGGTGGTTAGATTCTTCCTTATTGGAAATGATCATAACCTGGTATTTATATAGCACGAATGTTACTTGCCACCTGTCAGTCCAAGCCTGGATATTGTCCACATCTTGTTGCGTTTGAACATGGACTGCTTCAGTATCCGAAGAGACATGAATAGTGCTGAACATTATGCATCAGCAAACATCCCCTGTTCTAACCTTCGGATGGAAGGAATGTCGTTGATAAAGCAGTTGAAGATGGTTTGGCTGAGGGCACTACACTGAAGAGCTCCTGCAGAGGTGTCCTGAGATGACTGACCTCCAACAAACCTATCTTTCTATATGCCAGATATAACTCTGACCTATTGATTCTGGTTTTGCTTTGATTGTGTGTATGTCCCTAGATCAATTCAACAACTTCTGGATTTGAGTTTCAAATTTTGTTAGAAGAACATTTTAGAGAAGGATTCCCAATTAAGTTGTCATGTTTAAGCATTTTAATCCATTCCCTCACCCTTCCCCCAGCCTACCATTCCACAATAAAAACGCTTATCTAGAATGTCACGATAATGGTCCTTGCCTTTTTTGTATCCTGATTGTAAACTACTGGATGTACAACATCATTTGTAGGAATGAGACTTCAGTCATGGGTTCAGCATCTCTCAAAAGTTCAATGCAAACAGGAAGTAGCTTAGAAGAAACAAGTAATTAAAGCTGTTACATACAAGTCAAGTTATTATGTTTTAACACAAGTTCTTATTTTAACAATCTTGCTTTCCAATAAAAAGTTAAATGGAATTAATGAGATACAGCTTAGGTAATGGAGCATAGAAATAAAATTTTAAGCTGGAAATGCTGAGGTGATTAAAACAGGCGTGGCTGTATTTTGAATCATGAGGTTGTGGTTTCAATTTCCATTCCAAAGCCTTGAGCACAAAACCCAGATTTAGACACTCAGTGCAGTAATGAAGGAGTGATACACCCTTTAGATGAAACATTAACAAATGACCTTCTCAGCCTTCACCCAAACTTAATCATTGCATTGTCTCCACAGATGCTGCCAGACCTGCTGAACTTTTCCAGCAATTTCTTTTGTTTCTGATTTACAGCATCTGCAGTTTGTTAGGTTTTTAATCATTACATGGCAGTATTCATAGAGGGTTAGAGAGATCCTGCCCAATCTCTGGCTGATATTTATCCTTCAATCAACATCACAAAAGATCTCATTGCTGTTTATGAAAGCCTGCTATGTGCAAGTTAGCTGCTGAGTTTTCTACACTGCAAATGTGCCTTTGTTGGCTATAGTCTTTTAGCCCATGCTGAAGTTCTGAAAGGCACATTATACATGCAAATCTTTTTTAAAAATTTTGTCTTGTGACCAGTTTGATCTGACTGATTGGAATCTGAGGTTGCCATTGGAAATGTTAAACGTTACTTATTTTTTGTAATTCATTTCTGTAAAGAAGCCAGTGCTGATATTACAATAGATAATTCACAGAGCAAAATATGCACATACTTCCCTTGCAACCCAGTTTGCAATTTGGGGCAAGAGCACTTGAAATGTGGAACAAACTGAGCAAAATTATGTTACACTGTTTAACACTACTGATTGCATTTCTTGACGAAAAATATTTTTTTGTGTTGCTGTTATCAAGTCTTCATCTTTCTGAACGTGACATAGTTATTTGTTCATGGGATGTGGGATGTTTCAGGCCAGCATTTATTGCCTTTGAGAAGATGGATGAGCCTGCCTCCTTGGGGCTTTAGCTATACGCATGGTTCTGAAGGCAGGAAGTTCCAGGATACTGCTGCAGCAGTGATGTAATTTCAAGTCAGGATGGTACGTGACCGAAATGAAACATGCAGGTGACGATGATATCATGTGTCTGCAAATCATTCCCTTCAAGGTGGTAAAAGTTACCAGATTGGAAGTTACTGTCATACACTGCAGTGACTGCCAAGGCTCTATTTTGGAGGTAGTACTCACTTTTTGCTATTATGCCTCTGTGGTGAAGAGCCTGCCAAAATCTTGGCACGTCTCTAATACACTTGAGTATCTTTAAAAATACTTGTTACATAGTTGGCTAGGGCAAAGTTGTGAGGAGAACTTGAAATGTATAGTACTGCAGTTCCTTGTACTGTCACTAGAGGATGCTCTAATTGTTAAAATATTTGTAGCTTTCTAACCAAAAAGTCCCATAATTTTTGACAGTCTCTCTGGATCATAGAGATGTACAGAATATAAACAGTCTCTTCAGTCCAGCTCATCCACGCCAACCAGGTATCCAAAATTGATGTTGTCCATTTCCCACCATCCCACTAAACCCTTCCTATTCATATACTCATCCAGATGCCTTTTAAATGTTGTAATTGTACCAGCCTCCATCACTTCCTCTGGAAGCTCATTCCATATGTGCACCACACTCTGCATGAAAAAGTTGCCCCTGAGGTCCCTTTTAAATCTCTCCCCTCACCTTAAATGTATGTCATCTAGTTTTGGACTCCCCTACTCTGGGAAAAAGATCTTGGCTATTCACCCTATCCATGCCCCTCATGATTTAATAAAAATCTGCAAGGTCACCCCTTAGCCTCTGACACTCTAGGGAAAACAGCTCCAGCCTATTGAGCCACTCACTTTGGCTCAAATCTTCCAACACTGACAACATTCTTTTACATGTTTTTGCATCCTTTCAAGCTTCACACCTCCCTTCCTGTAGCAGGGACACCAGAAATGAGCACAGTTTTCCAATAATGGCCTAACCAATGTCATGTACAGTCACAACATGACATCCCAACTCCTTTGCTCAATGCACTGACCAATAAAGGCAAGTGTACCAAACTACCCTGTCTAACTGTGACCCTACCTTCAAGGAACTAGAAACATTTACGATATAATTGCTACAACATGAGCTGTATCCTTGCTGAAAGCTTACAGCGTGTTACTGCTGCAAGAAAATCCTCATGTTTTTAATTGATTGTCATTTAGTTTATACACCACATCAAATTTGAAGAAAGTTCCGTGACTAAATATTGGTGACTTTTTTTCAACCCTGAAGAATGGTGTTCATTCATCTGACCAAAGCTTTTCATACTGAAGCTAGGAAGACCGAAGGACAATTCTAGACAAGATGGCTCATCATAAAAGATGATCAGTATTATTTATTTCTTTCTCCAAGGAAGGGTCACTCGACCCAAAACGTTAACTTTGATTTCTCTCAGATGCTGCCAGACCTGCTGAGCTTTTCCAGCAATTTCTAAAATTTGTTTCTATTCTGCAGTTCATTCAATTTTTCTTTTGTTGCTTGTTGATCCCTTTGCCTTAGCCTCATCACTTCAACCTAACAACAAGCCAGAAGAAGATGGAAATCTAGTGTCCAACCACCTTTGGCTATGTCACAGTCCTAAGGTCAATATCTACAACAACCTCTCTGTTCAATACGTTTTGAGAAATCTTCTCCAGTAACACTATGTTGGATAACAAAATTGAATATCACATGTAAAAGCAAACTCAACATCTGGCAGGCCCTCCCACAGACTTTTGGAAAGAGCATGGAATTTGTCTTAAAGCAAAGTTGGAAGTGTTTCTTACATTACTCCTTTATGGGTGTGAAACTTGGGCAATGTCAAACAAGCATATGAAATAGCAGCCAAAGTAGGCTTATCAGCATTGAATAAAATCATGGTTGATATAATTGTGTTTCGAATCTCAGATTCCCATCTATCCTGAGGTTAACCAACAAAGAATCCATCTCTCTCTTAAAAATATTAAATTATTCTATTTTCACCATCTTCTGAGGTGGAGAATTCAAACTCCACAGCCCTACAAGGGCTGAAAACATTTCCTCACCTCTGACATAAAAGGCTGACCTGTAGTCTAGACCAACTCCCAAGAGGATATATATTTTTCCACATCCACCTTGTCAATAATATTCTTGTACACTTCAATCAAGTCACCCTTAGCATAAAATAACAAGAAGAATTTCACTTTCTGTACTTGAGATCTCTTTGCAAGAGCAGGACAAAATTTCTAACGTGCCAGTAGATTCATGCAAAGTACTGCTTCCCTGACAAAGAAAACATGTTCATCAGAGCTCTGCTTCAGTGAGCCGATGATATGGATTGCATGGAGGATTTCAACAGCACATGTAGTGCTGTACAGCCAGTTGTACATAGGAACCTGCACTGCATGCCACTTAGATAGAAAAACAATCTGCAAACCAATTTCAGAGCTTGCAACTTGGCTCCTAATGCATGGGTAAAGAAACAACCTTGAACAGATCCAAATAGAGGAGTCTGTCATCGAGTGTTTTCAACATTTGACCAGACAGAGAGTCAAGTGTCTTCAGGACAAGTGAGCACAATGTAAAGCCCATAGCTCCACCCATTTCTTTAGCACCATTTGTAAAATGCAGTATTTGCAATTGGCTATGCCATTTGTCTAATGTTACATATAAGTCAGCATCAACCTAGACTGTAAAATAGTCTTTTTATTTCCCTCTGAACAAGCATTGAAACAACAGGAGAATCCACCAATGGCATTGTTCAGGTGCAAATTGGCTAGAGGCTTTATCATATTAAGAGATGCTTGATGGCCAATTTTCACAAATCCACCATTTACTTTTATGAGAAAATAATTGACCTTATCTTCCTTATGTTCATTTGCACATTATTTGCTTCTTGAACTTGACAAAGGAAGTGAAATCCTGTGATAAACTGCTTCAGACTTTTGAACATTGCTGAGGGGAAAGTACTACCCTTGATGTCAGGCAGCATTTAACCCATTTGTGGCATCAAGGAACATGAGTAGAACTGGAATTGATGTGAATCATGGCCAAACTTATTTGTTGGCTGGAGTCATATCTGGCACAATTGAAGATGGTTGTGAATGATGGAGGTCAGTCATCTTAATTCCAGGACATCTCTGCAGGAGTTCCTCAGGGTAGTGTCCTCAGCCCAACTAACTTTAGCTGCTTCATCAATGATCTTCCCTCTATCCTAAGGTCAGATATGGGGATGTTTATTGATGTTTGCACAATACTCAGTACCATTTACACTGCCTTAGATTCTGAAACAATCTTTCTTCAAATGCAACAAGATCTGGACAGTGTCCAGGCTGGTTTGACCAGTGACAAGTAACATAAATACCAGGTGATGGCCATCACCAATAAGAAACGATCTAATGATCACCCCTTGATATTCAATGGTGTTACCCACTGTCAACACCCTGGGGGTTACCATTGACTGGAAACTGAACTGGACTTGCCAGATAAACAGTGTGTTATGGACTAGGCCAGACTCCCTCAAAACATTTAAAGAAGGTAGCCCAGACCCTAATATTTCTAGTTATTTTGGGCAGATGAAAGAATTTAGAATAATAACGATTTGAAAATCTGACCAACACGATATCCCCCACAACTTAACAAAGAGCTCTTCCGATTTCCTTCAACATCTCGTTAATACAGCCCTGGTAAAAAGGTAAATTCAGATCAGGTTCTTAGAGGAGAGGGAGAGATGTCAGGGAAAGAGTGTCAGCCAGGGATCATTTGTTTGAAGCATGGAACCTCTTTTCACTGTAGCTGCTGCTTTGTCCTTAACAGTTTCTAACTGCTAAGCTAAACCAAACTAGAAAAATCCCTGAACTGGGAGAACAAGCCACTCCCTTTTCATTGTACAACTGTTTTCAAATACAACTTTAGAAGCCTTTTTTCCCTGATTGTTGCTTTAGACAGTGTCTGTTAGCCATAATCAATGTGGCCTTTTTCCAGACAAATTGGAATCTCTGCCTTTAACAATCCCTTTTGAACAAAACCAAGGACAAAATAACTCTATTAAACAAGTAGCGTCGTCACAACAGTGGCTGCGAAAGCAGGTCAAAGGCTAAGAATATTGCAGCGATTAACTCACCACCTGACCCCTCAAAGCCTGTCCACCATCTACAAAGCACAAGTCTGATGGATGCAGCTGCAACAACATTGGAGACGCTCGACACTATCCAGACTAAGCAGCTTGCTTGATTGGCACTACAGACACAAGCAATGTGTACTATCCGCAAGAAGCACTGCAGAAATTCACCATAGATCCTCAGCACCTTTCACACCCATGACCATTTTCATCAAGAAGGATTAAATTTCCCTTGAGGTTTTGAGGATTTTAGGGGTGAAGGTGTTTGCCGACCACCCCTTACATTTTGAGCATTGGTGCCTTGACTAATGACTCCATAAAGCTAGGGTTTCCATATTGTTCCGACCTGATTGGGGATATGGGATAACTGGGTTGGATTGCTTGCATCTGCTATTGAGACGTACAGATGATTAATGGCCACTTCATCAGTAACTGTACTCCAGTGGAACTTTGTGGCTTGTGATGTGACTACTGTATACATTTGAGTAATAGCGAATCTCATGTAAAAACCAGCACCCACTTTTTGGCCAAAAATATCTGGAATTTTCCACATACCTTGTGTAAAAGTTGATTCTACTTCTTTACAGATAACAGTTAAACATTTATGAATCAGTGTGCCGTCGTCCAGCTTTGTTCTGTATTTTCAGAATTACCATAATTAGTTCTTTATTTGTTTAGAGATCAGTTGGGCTTCTGCTAATGATACAGTATGAATATTGACGGGCATGAATTTCAACCACTCAAAAGTGGGTCCGTATAATAATCAACCCCATAAATTTAACCTTAAATGTAGTTAAAAAAACCTGACAATTTCTCGAGTTTATACAGTGTGACTAATGTTTGTGGACATTAGTCCCATCAAGTGTTCAAGGCCATAATTGATAATCTCACAGCTCTGCACCAGTGCTGTGGAACATGAGCAATCCTGCTGCATGTGCTTTGAAAACCGTGCAGCATTTCAGCAAATCTAATTAGTGTATTGCTTCATTCAAATCTTTATCATGCAATTGAATTAAATATGAGGTGGGCCAAGGTTTTGCCATTTCTGGGCAACCCAGTACCAATTACCTTGAGCCATTAGAAGGGAACAAGAAGCCTTTTTAATGTTCGGTCTGCTAACAGTCTGAAACAGACTTGAGAGAGAAACTAGAAGAGGTAGTGATGAATGTTTATGGAGGGGAGACAGACAGAGACAATCAGACTTTCTTCATTGGGTTTCAAAACCTCTATTTTTGCCAGATAGTGACAGAAGGCCAGTGTTATGTGGAGCTGTATTTTTGACCTTGACGTAAGGATACTGTGTATGGTTCAATAGACATGGGGAGACGTGATTGTGTCTGGATCTATGAATGAAAGGAGACATAGTTCTGTATCCGGCTTTCTTATATTATTTTTAAAAATGAGCGCCCATCCATTTCAGACACTTTTGAGAGAATGTTTTATCTTTTATTTTATGCAAAATCAACATTAATTTAAAAAGTATTTCTATCCTCTCCCGAGGCATATTCAACTTTTTATCATTTTCTTTTCTATCAGTTTGCCCCACCTGTGCCCCCCCCCCCCCCCCAACACGCACACGTGCAGTATACAACAAACACATCCTGGACGTACTCTGTTGCTCTGGTGGTATCCTTGAATTTTTTTTTAAAGAAATGGCAAATAGAGACACATGGTATCAATGAGTGAAGGAACATGCGTGAGTGACCTAGGGTTTGATTTTATTTATCTGTGCTGGAGATGTCTGAAGGGGCACATATAAAATGGTAGGCTAACCACTCAGCCTACTTTCACACCCAAACCAAAGCTGCCCCTATAATATGTGGTGAGGGAGGGTATCAAAATTGTCTATTTGCTAAATGCAAATGAATAACTCAGAGTCAGTAGAACTTTCTTTATCCCCCCTCCTAAATATTTTAGGGATATTATCTTTGCAAGTGAATCCTTCGAAGAGTATAAAGGCAGTAAAAGTATACTTGAGGGAAATCAGGTCAGCAAAAAGGAGACGTGATAGCAAAAGGGATAAGGAGAATTAAAAGGGATTCTACAAATACATTAAGGTCAAAAGGGTAACTAGGGAGAGAATAGATCCTCTTAAAGATCACCAAGGCAGCCTACATGTGCAACCACAGGAAATGGGGTAGATACTAAATGAGTATTTTGCATCAGTGTTTACTGTACAAAGATATGGAAACAAGAGAACGTGGAGAAATAAATCACGACATTTTGGAAAATGTCCATGTTATAGAAGAGGTGGTGCTGGATGGTTTAAAATGTAGAAAGGTGGATAAATCCCCAGAACCTGATCAGGTGTTGAGTCATAGAGATGTACAGCAGGGAAACAGACCCTTTGGTCCAACCTGTCCATGCCGACAAGATATCCCAACCCAATCTAGTCTCTCCTGTCAGCACCCGGCCTACATCCCTCCAAACCCTTCCTTTTCATATATCCATCCAAATGCCTCTTAAATATTGCAATTGTACCAGCCTCCATCACTTCCTCTGGCAGCTCATTCCTCTTAGGTCTCTTTTATATCTTTCCCCTCTCACCTCTAGGTCTGACTCCCCCACCCCAGGGAAAAGACTTTGTCTATTTATCCTATCCATACTCCTCATGCTTTTATAAACCTCTATAAGGTCACCCCTCAGCCTCTGATACTCCAGGGAAAACAGTCCTCACCTATTCAACCTCTCCCTGTAGCTCAAATCCTCCAACCCTAGCAACATCCTTGGGAATCTTTTCTCCACCCTTTCAAGTTTCACAACATCTTCCTGATAGGAAGGAGACCAGAATTGCACACAGTACTACAACAGTGGCCTAACCAATGTCCTGCACAGCCGCAACATGACCTCCTGTACTCAATACTCTGACCAATAAAGGAAAGCATCCCAAACGCCACCTTCACTATCCTATGTACCTGTGACTGTACTTTCAAGGAGCTATGAATCTGCACTCCAAGGTCCCTTTGTTCAGCAACACTCCCTAGGACCTTACCATTAAGTATGTAAGTCCTGCTCTGATTTGCTTTCCCAAAATGCAGTACCTCGCATTTATCTAAATTAAACTTCATCCACCACTTCTCAGTCCATTGGCCTATCTGATCAAGATCCCATTGTGATCTGAGGTAGCCTTCTTCGCTACCTATGTCTTTTATGCTCGCATCCAAATCATTTATATAAATGACAAGAAGTAGTGGACCCAGCACCGATCCTTGTGGCACTCCACTGGTCACAGGCCTCCAGTCTGAAAAGCAACCCTCCACTACCACCCTCTGTCTTCTACCTTTGAGCCAGTTCTGTATCCAAATGGTGAGGTCTCCCTATATTCCATGTGCTCTAACCTTGCTAACCAGTCTCCCATGGGGAACCTTGTTGAACGCCTTACTGAAGTCTATATAGATCATATCTACCAGTTTGTCCTCATCAATCCTCTTTGCCTCTTCTTCAGAAAACTCAATCAAGTTTGTGAGGCATTTTTTCCCATGCACAAATGCTACAGGGACAGCAAGATAGGCAAGAGAGGAGAGGGGGTGGCCTTTTTGATAAGGGATTGCATTACAGCTGTACTGAGGGAGGGTATTCTTGGAAATGCATTCAAGGAAGTTATTTGGGTGGAACTGAGAAATAAGAAAGGGATGATCACCTTATTGGGATTATATTGCAAACCCCCTAACAGTCAGAGGGAAATTGAGAAACAGATTTGTAAGGAGATCTCTGTTGTCTGTCAGAATAATAGGGTGGTTATGGTAGGGAATTTTAACTTTCCAAACATAGACTGGGACTGCCATAATGTTAAGGGTTTAGATGGCAAGGAATTTTTAAGTGTCTACAAGAAAATTTGCTGATTCAGTATGTGGAACTACCTACTCGAGAGGTTCTTTGAAAGTAGAGTCGTAGGTAGCCGGAGTAGTGAAGAAGGCATTTGGTATGTTGGCTTTATTGGTCAGTGCATTGAATGTAGGAGTTGGGAGATGATGTTGTGGCTGTACAGGACATTGTTTAGGACACTTTTGCAATACTGTATGCAATTCTTGTCTCCGTTATAGAAAGGAAGTTGTGAAACTTGAAATGGTTCAGAAAAACTTTACAAGGATGTTGCCAGGGTTGGAGGGTTTGAATTACAGGGAGACACTGAATAGTTTGAGGCTGCTTTCCCTGGAGCAGCGAAGGCTGAGGGGTGACCTTAATGTTATAAATCCATGAGAGAGCATACTTTAGCGGGAATAGACAAAGTCATTTCCCCAGGGTAGCTGAGTCCAAAACTAAAGAGCATAGGTTTAAGGTGAGAGAGGAAAGATTTAAAAGGGACCTAAGGGGCAACTTTTTCACACACAGGGTGGTATGTGTATGGAATGAGCTGCCAGAAGAAGTGGTGGTGGCTGGTACAATTGCAACATTTAAAAGGCATCTGGATGGGTATATGAATAAGAAGAGTTTAGAGGGATACAGGTTAAGTGCTGGCAAGTGGGACTAGATTGATTTTGGATATCTGGTTGGCATGGACGAGTTGGACCGAAGGGTCTGTTTCCATGCTGTACAGCTGTAGGACCCAGTGACTCTGAGGTGCACTAAATGCATTGGGGCATTCTCCAAAGTGAAACTACCTTCCTTCCTATTTCCCTCCTTGGACCTTAAAACCGAACTTATTAACCCTCCTCCCCCCTTGCTGATGCTCAAACCCTGCCTGACTAATGCTCCAATTTACTTGACGAAAGTAAGAACTGCAGATGCTAGAGATCAGAGTCAAGATTAGACTGGTGCTGGAAAAGCACAGCAGGTTAGGCAGCATCTGAGGAGCAGGAAAATCGATGTTTCGGGAAGGATCCCTTCATCAGGAATGAGGCTGGGACCCTGCAGGGTGGAGAGATAAATGGGAGGCGAGTGGGGCTGGGGAGAAGGTAGCTAAGAGTGCAATAGGTGGATGGAGGTGGGGGTGAAGATGATAGGTCAGTGAGGAGGGTGGAGCGGATAGGTGAGAAGGAAGATTGACAGATTGGACAGGTCATGAGAATGGTGCTGAGCTGGCAGGTTGGAACTGGGGTAAGGTGGGGGGAGGGAAAATGAGGAAACTGGAGAAGTTCACATTGATGCCCTTGCGTTGAAGTGTTCCAAGGCGGAAGATGAGGCATTCTTCCAGGCGTGAGGAAGTGGTAGTTGAGGTGGCCTAGGACCTGCATGTCCTCAGCAGAATGGGAGGGGGAGCTGAAAAGTACGGCCACGGGGCAGCAGAGTTGATTGGTCCGGGTGTCCCGGAGATGTTCCCGAAAACGCTCTGCGAGTAGGCGTCAGTCTCCCCAATGTAAAAGAGACCGCATCGGGAGCAACGCATACAATAAATGACATTTGTGGAAGTGCAAGCTTTCCCTGAGAGACTTGATCGATTTTGGCATTGTTTCAGTTTGAACAACTTCCTGTTCATGTGCTGTCTGATGTTGATGTTGAAAACCCAAACTGAGTGCCTGGGAGCAAGTTATTGCTGAGCAAATGCATTGACAAATAAGTCAAAATGCATTAATCCCTTTTTTTTGGTTCTTTCCTAATTTTGATTTCACGTGCAGATTTTCTTTTTAGATCAGAGATACTATTTCACGCCTATGGAGCAGGTAGGACTTGAAAGCAGCTGAAAATGTGTTGCTGGAAAAGCGAGCAGGTCAGGCAGCATCCAAGGAACAGGAGATTCGACGTTTCGGGCATAAGCCCTTCTTCAGGACTTGAAAGCAGACCACCTGGCCTTGTGGTAGGGGCAACACAACTGCTGTGCCCCAAAGCCCAAGAAAGTGTTGCTTGATAGCACTGTTGCTGACATCTTCCATCTCTTTACTAATGATCAAGAATAGACTGAGGCACTAATTGACTGGATTGATTTTGCCCTAGTTTTTCTGTACAGAACAAACCTGGGCAATTATCCACATTTGTTAGGTAGATGTCAATGTTGTAGCTGTACAGGAGCTACTTGGCTGGGCCTACAACAAATTCCAGAGTATATCTGGAATTATAGTTGGAACGTTGGCTGAACCCCACAGCCTTTGCAGTATCCGGTGCCTTCATCCTTTTCTTGAGAATGCCTGAAGTGAATTGAATTGGTTGAAGTCTGGCATCTGTAATGCTTTAAGACCTCTGGAGGCAGCAAAACTGGATTACCCTATCAGCAGTTCTGCCCGAAGATTGTTACGAAGGCATCAGCCTCGTCTTTTGCATTGATGTGTTTGGCTCCCTGATTGTGAGGATGACACTGTTTGTGGAGGCTTCAGTGAGTTGTTTAGTTGTTCACACCATTCATGACTGGATATGGCAGGACTGCAGAGCTTAGAACTGCTCTTGTGGTGTGGAACTGCTTCACTCTGACTTTTGCTTGCCTTTTGGTGTGTAAATAGTCCTGTAATGTCATTTCATCAGGTTGACATCTCATTTTTAGATATGCCTGGTACTGTCCCTAACATGCGCTCTTGCACTTTCCATTGATCCATGGTTGATGCACTGAATTGATAGTAATGGTAGACCATGAAGCTGGTAGATTCTTTTTGTGTACAGTTCTACTGATGATGATGATGATGATGACCCACAGTGCCTGAATGATGCACAGCTTAGAGTTGCTAGGTCTCTTTGAAATCCATCCCATTTAACATGGTGATAATGCAGTGCAGTGCTGTGGAAGGTATCTTTAACATGAGGATGTGACTTGCTCAGTTTGGACAATATGGTGCCATATAAGTTGAACAGTATCTTGGGTTTTCAATTCTTTCCCTCTAGAATTAATCTCCGTGTTTTTTTTTGACCACTTTGTTAACATGTCTTTTTGTGAGTAGTGTGTCTCTGTCCCCAAATCTGTTTCTCCTCCTGCTGCAGTTACTTTCAAGGAGTATGTGGCTATCTTGTTCTTCCTACTAATAAAATGTATCACAGTTACCAAAATTGAACTTGGTTTGTCAGTTTCACAATTATTCTGGAAGTTTATTCAGGCTTCTCTGTATCCTCTGTGTTAATTGTACTCCATTATTTGATGTAGTATGCAAATGTTTAAAGTTGTACTCCCAATTCCTGAATCCAAATCTTATTTAATTGATATCCAAACGTCAAATTTTGTAGGATAACAATTCCAAGCATTTTCTAGTCCAAGTAACTATCTTCACTTTTTTTCACCTTGTAGCCAACTTGCTAACATTCTGCTCCTTGTCCTCTGACTTCACAAGTTCTGACCCGAGTTATGCGTATACAATTTGGTACATTATCAATGGGGTGTTTGAAATACAAATATATCACATTTGTTATTATTGTCTTTATCTATCCTTTCTGTTTCAAGCCCAACTACTTCAATACAATCAGTCAAGATTACATTCCCTTTTGGAATTTGTGTTCACCAGTCTATTGGAGTATATTTTAAGCTTCTGTGTTTTTCTATTGCATTTTTAATTAAGGATCCTATTATCAACCTAGGGTTAATGTTGAAGTAATTGGTTATAGTTTCCTGGCCGTGTCCTATCTCCCTTTTCATATAGTTTCATCAGCTGTTTCCTAGTCCTTTTGATACATTTTCAGTCAATTTATATATGTGTTCCTGCAACTTTGCCTCAGCTGTCTCTTAACTAAATGACTTTAATATAAACATTTTTAATGTCTTTGCCTAGTTGGGCACATACTTTCAGGGCTTGTAAACTTAGAATTCTTTCTATCCGCACTCCTACTAGGTCAAAATCTTAGAGCTCTTTCCCTCAAAGTACAGCTGGTTTACCTACTTAATTGGATTGTTGTTGAAGAAGGCAGCTCATCACCACCACCACCTCAGGGATATTTTGGGATGGGCAATAATACTGACTGAGCCAGTAATACCAACATCCTATAAATGAATAAAAACCAGTGAATCTTTGTTACTAGAAATCTCGGTGATTGCAAAATGCATCGTTTGTGATGTAGTAAGGAAGCTAAGTTAACGAGAGTTGATCAGAAATTAAACATTTTACATGACAGAGTTATGATGGTGCCATAACTTGTTCAAATTAATACTTTGAAGCAGTTGTCAGAATATCAACATACTGTTCAAACTACATAAGTCTTCATCCCTTGTAACCAGTTTAAAAAGGAACACAATATTAAATCTTCAATATTTTATTAAAAATGCTTTGGGAGGTTGCTCACTACCTTGTCCATGTAAAATCACAAATCATAACTGCACAAAGGAATATGAAACACTAGTGACACAAAATGTAAAACATACAGATATGAAAAGTAGTAGTAATAAAATATTGATAAACCTGACATTTTTCTCCTCCGTCATCATCACAGATGATCCACAATTACATGGAGCACTTGGAACGAACCAAACTTCACCAGTTGCTCGGAACAGACCTGCAGGAACCTGGAATTCATAACAGAGTTAGGTAAGCATTCTCACTTGTCTTACATCCTTTTCAGTGGAATAGAAATATCGATGTGTTTCTGGAACATGTGATCAATGACCTAGTTGTCGAATGACATAGCAGTGAACAATAGTTTGGCTGATGTCGGACAAGTGCATTGTCTAGTAGAGCTGTTGCTGATTAATAGGCTGAAATTAAAATAATTATGCTGAGAGCACTCATTTAATAGTTAAAATATTGTTGGTAAAAACATCTTTTCTATTAATATTTTTTAAAAACACTGTCCTAATCTTGTAAGCTTTTACTATTGAGTATATTGTGAGAAATCCAAATCTGGCAATTTGTGCTGAATAATGAGGGTTCCTTTTATGTGCATGTGTTGCGTAAGCATTGGTTTTTGCAGCCAATAAGCAGGTTAGCTGAGAGAGGATGGGTAACTGAGTGATGGTTGCTAGTGCTGCAGCAGTGATGCTGAGGTGATCAGCATTGGTTTTTAAGTATTAGCAGGATGATGTCATTCTGTGTGAGCTGCTGCAGAATGTAGCTGGCTGCGTGTGCGGATGGCATTGTTTGGAGTAGACGCTTTTGTGGTTGTGGCTGAGTGACAGATTTTTCATTCCAAGGATACACCCTCAACCCCTGTGTAACCTTCCTCTTGGTGTTCTGGTCTCTGAACACAACCATGCCAGCACAGAGCCATGAGTCCTGGTTGCATGCTTCTGTTTGTGTTTGGCTTTGTTGGCGGGGCGGTGGTCATTAATTCAGCTATCCTGGTATCGCTGTCTGTTCTGCTGCTTGTGCACTATTCCGTTTCAACAGGCCTTTCAGTACTGACACAGAATCTTCCGAGAAAAATCAGGTACTCGCTAGTCCTGTGGCCTTCTACGTCGTTTTGATGGTATCTTCCATCTTTATATAAAGTGTCTACATTAAATCAACATATCTCTTTTTCTATTTCCCCCTATTTGCTCCTTAATAGTTTGTTAAAATATTTTTTAACTGAATTATGAATTCAAATCCTCTTGCTCATTTGCATCATATTATGTATTTATGAATTGTTTATAAATATAAATCTTGTGTGTAGATTGTATGTATTGAAAGTACTACAAATTGAGATCATTGTTTGTATGTGAATAAAAAAAACTGCTTGTTTCTGAAAATTTAAATAGAGTGAATGGTTCTGTTGTACAACTGGGCGTTCTGTGATGTCTGTACACAGGGATTGTCTGTGAAAGTAACAGGGTAGTTCTGTTTAGAAATTGTACTTTTGGTAACTTTTTTAATGCAAGCACATAAACTAGCTTGTACGATGAACAGTTTATTTTCAGGTTGAAGATTTTAGTGTTGTGCATGTGCAAAGTCTTGAAATAAATCCATGACTCCAGTAATCAAACATTTATTTCATTACATTGATACCTATGCTTCAGTTTATTTATTAAAATACTGCTGATTAAGTTCCCATGCTGCTCTTTGGATAAGTGAAGGTACAGGTTTATGTTTTTAGATGAGAATTGTGTAACAAAACAGTTATATGGACAGTTCTAGCCTGCTATGTGTTAACTTTAAGCAGTCAATCTGCAAGTTTTTCAATCCGACAAGTAAGTCTTGTTCCTGTACTCAAACACCCATTTTGTCTATGGTTATAATTGTTTCATGTTATGATTGTCAGACTTGCATTTCAAGTTTCATTCCAGTGTTCAGTATTCAGATTACTAGTGTAAGAACTGATAATTCTAATGTTTTATGGTTAGTGTCCGCTTGATAAATATTAAAGCAGTTAGACTCTTTGACTTTAAAATGCAGCTGAAAGGTTAAAATGCAAACTGAGGGCTGTCAATTGTTAATTATTCATGTATAAATTTACATTGAGACGAGTCACAACTTGGAACTGTCCTGTTTGCGAGCTACAGCCACTGCCAACAGAGAGAATTGAATTTTAAAGTGGCAGTGTAAATCTATTCATCTACGTTAATCTTGCGGTTGTATTTTAAATTGATTTTACAAATCTTAGAATAAGTTTTACATCACATTAACAGCTCTGTCATTAACCGTTTGTGAAGTTGAATGCTGTACTTTAAACCAGTGTTTTTCATAAAATGGCCTGGAAGCTACTTGTAATCCAGTTTCCCATCTCTGGCCTCCAGCACTTGCTATTCAGTGTGTGTCTGGGTTTTGCCTACAGCTTTCCAACTATTATATTGCTGCAGTTGTGAGAAATAAGCTAATGCATAATGGATATGTTATTTAGGTAATGGGGTTATGGCTCTCAACAATCTACTGCAACCAGAAATAAAGTTCTGAGTACTGTGCAAATGTTTTGGCCATATTCTGCTATCAAGGTTTGAACAAATGATTAATAAAATAGTTTGTAATGAAATAAGGGATAGTAGATGCTGAAGATCTGAAATAAAATAGTTTGAGACACTCAGCAGGTCTGGCAGCATCTGTGGAGAGAAAGCAGAGTTAACATTTCAAGTCCAATGACCCTTCTTCAGAATGAACATTAACTCGTTTTCTTACAATTAATAGTTTGTGTATTGATTTGGACTTGATTTGCACAGTCTCAGCTTTTCTAACATTGTTTAAATTTTATAAGTGACCTTATTTGCATGATTTTTTTCTCTTGAGCTAATGTTCCTCCAAAGTTTCTTGTAAGCTCACTCTCAGCTAATGTTATGGTTGACACAGTTACATGTGCATTGTGCACAGTATTAATAAATAATGAAACATAAGTTGGGAACTGGCTGGTATATTCCTCTGATTTTTGCTTGTGAAAGTTTTACAGTAGAAGTAGAAAATTTACTGAGTTAATACAGGAGGAAGTCTTCTGTTTACAGCTTTAGTACTTGACAGAGACAACACTCCTAAATTTATTAATCTTATACCCTACCTTGGCTTTTTGCTGCATTCTTTCTTGCTCTGCTGTAGTTTCCTCAGTGGATCTATTGTGATTTTTTAAAAATTCACTTCTAGGATGTGGGCGTTCCTGGCTGAGCTAGCGTTTATTGCCCATCCTAATTGTCTTCTATTTTATTTACTGCAGTTGAAGATACAATACAAGTGAACATAAATTTCAAACAGCGAAGGCTTTGGTTCATTTCCACAATAACAAGAAAGAGTTTGAGACTATCCAAAGCACACACAAATCTTTGTGACGTATTTGGTTCACTTGTGGTGGAAACCATTATTTAAATGTCACTGGGAAGTAAATAGACATCAGAGAATTACTGGATGCATTGAAGCCAAACTACTTACAGGATGTCTTATTATTATATGCTGTCATTTCCGATTCTGCTTGTTGACCGCACTTTTGTCTCTGTTAGTAACAAATACTTGGATTTATTTGGTATCTTGTAGCCATAATGGTTCATTGCTCTATATAGTTACTTGTTGAAGTGTGCTTCGTGAAAGATGTTGATACATAATTGATTTGACCAAAATAATATGAAGGCTGGGACCTTTCTGCGTGCAAATTGGTTGCCACGTTTCTCACATTTCAAAGCTGCACTTCAAAATCTGTTAAACTGCTATAAAATGCTTGAAAAATTCTCAGTTTATGAAAGGCACTATATTATTGCAGTTCTTCTTTCTTCTAGTGATAGAGAAGCCTTTTCTGTTAATGAGGATAATGCGAACAAAGAGGACCAATCTTAAATATATACCTGTTCATTTGAGAGTGAAATTGGAAATTGCTCTTTCACAAATAGGGCAATGGAAATATCGAATCTTCTCCATAAAACACTGCAGATGCTGGATGAAGTGAAATTTTCAAAAATGAGGTTGATAGATTTTTGTTTATTGAGGGCAGTGAAAGATGCAATTCAAAGATACTTGAGTTGAATCATAGAGTCTGTAATTGATTTGATTGGTAAAACAGGCTGAAAATGAATACCTGGTTTCCAGTCTTGTGATTACATTGTGTCATAGGATTATTCATGAATCTCTTGACAGTGTTGTTTTATGTCTTGCCCAAAGGATGGTGTATCTGGCAATGCACCAGTCTCTGATTTACCATATCAAGCAGTTGACTTGGAATATGGCATTGTGCTAACGTCACTGGACAAATATCCAAAGGGCCAAGCTAATACCGAGGACACTGGTTTCAAATCCTACAACAGCAGTTGATGAATTTAAATTTGATAAATAAAATGTAGAATTTAAAGACTAATCTCAGTGATGGTGACCAGTGATGATTGTCATTAAAATCCATGTCCTTTATGGAAGGCAATTTACTTGGTCTGGCCTATGTATAATCCTTAAGTGCTCTCTAAACTAACCTAGCAAGCTAGTCAGTTCGAGGACATTTGGAGATGGAAAACAAATGATGATCTTGTCAGTGATGTCCACATTGTATGAAAGAATGTTGATTTGAAAAAAATCAGGTTCCTATATAATGAATTACTGCTATGAAATTGTATTCTGACTAAAGACTTGTGAATTTATTTTAGATTTATATTTGGTTTGTTTTGACCAAATGTTTTGCAGTCACCCATTTTGTAAGCAGATTTTGTAACTGATAGCTCAGACAATTGTTTTATAGGTGAGATATGGAAAATTCCCATTTGTCTTGCCCACTTAGCGGATTATGTGCTGTTGTAGTGGATAGTCCAAAGTAAAACAGTAAATTAAAATGTCTTTGTAGTACATAATAGCTGGTTCTTGCAGCTAATGATATATATAGCCCATGAACTCTTGCGTTCTTGATACAGAACCTGCTATTACTGCTGTTATTCATAGACACATTCAAAAGCAGTTTTTCTGTTTGCAGAATTAATATTTAATATAGTGGTTGTGTCTGTATGTTCAGCCAAGTAAGCTCCTACAGTAGGAATTTGATTAGACTTGAGAAAGAAAAGCATTAATTCCTCCTTTCTTCATGGTAATTGCAAATAGCCCACATGCATTCCCACAGAATCATAAGTGTAGAAGGAGGCCATTTGGCCCGTTGTGTCTCCGTTGTCTCTTTGTAACCTAATGACTGCCACAAAAAGTTGCTAATTCCTGGAGTCAATATCATGCCTAACAAGTACGCGGTTTCAGTTATTCCCAGCTCTCTTTATTTTTTTTTCAAGATACTTTTGCAGACTTTACCCATTCGCTTTTCTCTCTCATTATTTTCTACTGCCAATCCAAAGCATGAGTGTTTCTAAACCCCTTTGGGCAAATCTTCGCAACTTTAGTGCTGGCTTGAACTGTTCTCAAAGCTGTAAACTGATTTCTGTTTGGAATTTTGGGTCCTTTTCTGAAGCAACACTTGGCTTCTGAACAGAAAGAAGCATAAAGATATAGAAGGAATTGGTAAACAAGTGTAGTTTAATGGAAAACTTGGAATATTTTGGTTCATATTTTGGTGCAAATTTTTACACCTAGTTACTGTTCTTTAACTTTTGTATTGGTGCAGTGTAAAGACCATGTCTTTTTATTCTTCTGTATTTTTATATATACAGAATTGTAATAATTTTAAAAACTAATGGTTGTTGCACATTTTAAAAACCAACTAACTGGACATTAATTACAAGCATTGTTTGTGCAGCTGCTTGTTTGAGTAGTGATTAAAATGTGGTTGCAGATGAACTGGAACCATGCTTGGTACAAGTAGCTGATTGGTGACTGAGCTAGTGACCAATTATCAATGGCAAAGGCTTTTTGCCTGCAAACAGTTAAGATTGGATCTCAAGTACCTGAACAGTTTAGGAATCTAAACAAGATAATGAGAGGTTATCTGACCACCAGCCCAGGAGCTGACTGTTCTCTGCAGTAAAAGTGACTTTTAAGCCTGGGGAAAAAAAATTGATCTTTCCTCTCTACCTCTTGCAACTCAGGAAAAGCCTCCAGATTGGGAAGACTGAGAAGCAGCATTCTGACCAGCGCAAGAATCTGAGTAACCCTGTGAGCAGAAATCACTGAACGGCCTTCCCAATCTTTCTCTCTGTCCATAACAGACTCTGTTAGTTTGTCTGTCTATGTGTAAGGGGATTAGAGTTTTATTAAGTAGAATCATATGCTAACTTTTTAAACTTCATTTATTGGACATGAGCGTCACTAGCTAGCCCAGTGTTTATTGCCCATCTTTAGCTGTCTTTGAGAAGCTGATGGTGAGCTGCTGCCATGAACTGCTGCAGTCCATATGCTCTAGATCCCTCTCAATGGCATGGAGTGTCTAGGTCCAGGATTTTGACTCTGAGAGTGACGGTGAAGGAAAACAATACATTTCCAAGTCAGGATGGTGAATGACTTAGAGGAGAAATTGCAACTGGTAGTTTTCCCATGTATCAGCTGCATTTATCCTTCCAGATGGAAGTGATTCTTTACTTTGGAAGGTGCTGGCTAAGGATTTTTGGCGAATTTCTGCAGTGCATCTTGAAGATGGTGCACACCGTTCCTGGTGTGCTTTGGTGGTAGAGGGAGTGGATGCTTGTGGATGTAGTACTAATCAAGCAGGCTGCTTTGTCCTGGATGGTGTCAAGCTTCTTGAGTGTTGTTGGAGCTGCACTTGTCCAGGAAAGCGGGAAGTGTTCCATCACACTGTTGACTTGTGCCATGTAGATGGTGGACAGGCTTTGGTTAATAATTATTTACCTGTAGAAAGAGTCTAATTACTTGTTAATCTAATCTACATAACAGAATCCAGGTCTGTACTTTGTCAGTGGGGGTCTGGAAATCGGGTAAATTGAGGAATCTTTTCATATGTCTTAAAATCTTTAACTTTTGTGATGACTCCAAGAACAGCAGGACTTGATTAGCAGCATACTAACCCATTAGCATGACGGAGTAATATTATTCTGAGGTTGAATTTGCTGCTTATTGCTGGCAGAGCTTTACTGTGGAGCTTGACTCTAACCAGTACTTCAACTCATTTGGATGCTTGGTTTCACTCTGAGTTGTAAAGAATCCTTTTTGTAAGCATTGTTTGTGCTGCAGAAGCGAGCATTTTGTGAAAATATGACATTCATGGCACAAACAATTCTAAATGATTGTTACATTTTCCACAATGTTCATAGCCTGCTAATTATGCCTCAAAATAGGACAGGAATAGTTGCAAGGTTTTCAGCAGGCTATTCAGGACAGTTCAAGGATCACTAAAGAGGACTATATGGCGAAAGGCAACATCAGTGAAGTCGAAGAGTTTGTGTGGTATGAAAAGGAAAGATGTAGACTCCATCTTCAGCACTCCTATTTTTAGCTGAACTATAAGGGTTCTTTTTAAGGGACTCCGTGAGAAGTCCCTAGAGCAGTTGGATATCTGTTAGAATTTAGGCAGAGGTCACAGGAGTTAGTCGGTAGGTGCTGGAGTCAAGGCACCAGAAATGCCATTGTGTTTGTAAGGACTCTGAAGAAGCTACGAATTGTACAGTGTAGCTGAGAATGGGAAGTTGAAAAGCCCATAAGTGGCATTTACTTGATGTAACATGACAAGATCAGTCTTCCGGGAAAAAAAAACATTCATAATTCTAGTTTGGTGAAGCAAGTCGTTGGTGAAAAGCTGATGTTGAGCCTGTGAGTCAATGCTAGAGTATAATTTCCAGTGTCTAGGGAGGCAAAAACCAGAAAGGAGGGTGACCAGTGACTGCAGGAGAAATTATTGGGTTGGCAATAATGATTCACAATTAAATTGTGAAGGAGACTTGCATTTTATATCTTCTCATCCAATTGAAGTGAGCATAAGAAATAGGAACAAGAATAGACTATAAGGTTATTTGAAAATGCTTCATGATTCATCCACAGGGGAAGTAGTTACACTGATCATCACAAGGTCCTAATTCTAGTCCCGCACCAAGTTTTGAATATAAAATCTACACTGACACTCAGCATTAAGAGATTACTGCATTGTTGGAACATGGAACATAGAACGCAGAATGTATAGCACAGGAACAGGCCTTCAGCCCACTATGCATCTGCCATCCATGGTGCCAGTGCAAACTAAACTCATCACCCTAAACATGGCCCATATCCTTCTATTCCCTGCCTGTTCAAGTGCCTGTCTAAATCCCTCTTAAACATTACTATTGTATCTGCCTCTACCCTTCCCCCACCCCAGCAGCATGTCTCAGGCACCGATTGCGCTCTGTTTAAAAACATTTGCCTCGCACATGTCCTTTACGACCTACTACGACCAAGTGAATTTGTCTCCAACATACCAAGTCACCATGAATCCCATGTGATTTAATCTACCATGAGTGAACTTTTCAAATTCTTTAGTAATGAACATATACACTGCCATACTCTCATCAATCATTTTCGTCACTTCCTCAAAAAACTCAAAAATCAAATTTGTGAGACAAGACCTTCCCAGCACAGCCATTTTCAGGTAAGATGATCACCTGTTTGGCTGAATATAAAAGATCCCATGGTTCTGTTTTGAAGAAGAGTTGGAGATTACTCCCAGTATTCTTATCACAGCATTATTTATCAAAGCATATTTTTATTATCTAATCATAATTACATTGTAATTTGTAGGACATTGCACACAGCAATGCTTCTGCCACATTGGAATGTATTTGGATGCTGTTCTAATACACACTGTGTTAGAACAGTGGCTACTGCATAAATATTTCATGGGTTATGAAGCATCTTCAGACTTAGTAGCGTCTGAAAAAAACTTGTACATTTATATTGCATTTCAGTCAGTTACAAGTGGAGGTGTTTCTCCTCTTCTTTAACAACTGATTGACTACTAGCCTCCTTTTGGTAAGACGATGAAAATAAAAACATAAGGACGAAGAGCAGGAGTAGACTTTGAGCCTGCTCCGCCATTCGATAAGATCATGGCTGATCTTTTCGAGGCCTCAGCACCACTTACCTGCGCTCTCACTGTATCCCTTCATTCATAGAACATAGAAGGATACAGCGCAGTACAGGCCCTTCGGCCCTCGATGTTGCGCCGACCGAATCCTACCTAACCTATACTAGCCCAATAACTTCCAAATGCCTATCCAATGCCCTCTTAAATGACCATAAAGAAGGAGAGTTCACCACTGATACGGGCAGGGCATTCCATGAACTCACAACCCGCTGTGTGAAGAATCTACCCCTAACATCTGTCCTATACCTACCACCCCTTAATTTAAAGCTATGTTTTATATTGTTCAATAAAATATCGATCTTAGCTTTAAAAGTGTTTACTGAAGTCGCGTCAACTACTTCACTGGGCAAGGAATTTCATAGATTTACAACCATCAGGGTGAAGAAGTTCCTTCACAATTCAGTCCGAAATCCGCTCCCTCTAATCTTGAAGCTATGCCCCCTTGTCCTAGCTTCACCTGCCAGTGAAAACATCCTCTCTACTTCTATCTTATCTATTCCCTTCATAATTTTATGCATCTATAAGATGGCCCCCTTATCCTTCTGAATTCCATTGAATATAATCCCAGTCTACTCAGTCTATCCTCATAAGCCAAAACCCTCAACTCCAGAATCAACCTAGTGAATCTCGTCTGCACCCCCTTCAGTGCCAGTACATCCTTTCTCAAGTAAGGAGACCAAAACTGCACACAGTACTCCAGGTGTGGCCTCATCAGCACCCTGTACAGTTGCAAAATAACCTCCCTGCTTTTCATTTCAATCCCTTTAGCAATGAAGGACAAAATTCTATTTGCCTTAATTATTTGTTATACCTGCAGACCAGCATTCTGTGATTCATGCACAAGGCCACCCAGGTCCCTCTACATAGCAGCATGCTGCAACTTTTCACCATTGAAGTAATAATCCTTTTTACTGTTACTCCTATCAAGATGGATGACTTCATATTTATTTACATTGTGCTCCATCTGCCAGACCTTTGCCGACTCAATTAAAATATCTATGTTCTTTTGCAAAGTTTCACAGTCTTCTGCACGCTTTGTTCTGCCACTCATTTTAGTGTCATCTGCAAACTTTGACATACTACACGTGGTCCCAACTCCAAATCATCCATATAAATGGTGAATAATTGTGGACACCATACTGATCACCGATTGCCAGTCAGAATAGCACTTATTTATCCCCACTGTTTGCTTCCTGTTAGTCAACCAAACCTCTGTCCATGCTAACACTTTACCTGTATCATGCATTCTTATTTTATGCAGCAACCTTTTATGCAGCACCTTGACAAAAGCCTTTTGGAAGTCTAGGTACACCACATCTACTGAATCCCCATTGTCCACCTAGTGCCTTCATAGAATGCCAAAAGATTTGTTAAGACCTGCCCTTCATGAACTCATGCTGCGTCTGCCCAATGGGACAATGGGGATGCCTTGCTATTTCTTCCTTGATAATAGACTCCAGCATCTTCGCGACTGCAGAGATTAAGCTAACCAGTCTATAATTCCCCATCTTTTGTCTACCTCCCTCTTTAGACTGTGGTGTCACATTTGACATTTTTCTATCTGGGACTGCCCCAGAGTCCAATGAAATTTGGAAAATTACCACAGGTGCAGTTACTAGTTCTCCACCATTTCTTAGTACTCTGGGATGCATTCCATCAGGGCCAGGAGACTTGTCAATCCTTAGGTTCATTAGCTTGCCCAACACTACCTCTTCTGACATAATGATTGTTTCCAGGTCCTCACTTTTGTCTCTTTGACAATTACTGGCATGTTATTAGTGTCCTCCACTGTGAAGACTGATACAAAATACCTGTTCAATGCCTAGGCCATTTCATCATATCCCGTAACTAAATGCCCCCTTCTCATCCTCTAAAGAACCAATGTTTACTTGTGTCCATTGAGTTTGCATCCACCCTCTGAAAAGTATCCAAACCACCCCATCCCCATAATAAAATGGCTAACCCACGTAACCTGCTCATCACTTGATACCACAGGCCAATTTTTAGCCTGGTCCCATCCATCTAACTTGCACATCTTTAGACTGTGGGAGGAAACCAGACCCATCCAGAAGAGACTCACTCAGACACAGAGAGAACGTGCAAACCCCACACGTTCATCTGAGGGTCCCGGCGCTGTGAGGCAGCAGTGCTACATGAATGTTATGACATTTCAAGTGTCCACAATTTAAAGTGCTAATCCGTGTACGTTTTAAAGGTCGTGAGGTTTCCAGCCTCTGTTACTCTCTCATGCAGTGCATACCAGATTTCTCACCACACTCTGGGTGAAATTTCTTTTCCCTCTGTTCCCCTCTAAGCCTCTGCCTTTCACCTTAAAATTATGCCCCCCTCATTACTACCCTTCAAATAAGGGGAACAACTGTGTTCTTTGCACTCTCTTCATGTCCCTTGTAATCTTATGCGCCCCAAGTAGATCCTCTCTCAACCTTCTCTGCTCGAAAGAAAAGAATTCTAGCTTATCCAGCCTCTCTTCATAATTGAAATACTCCACCCCAGGCAAGATCTTGGTGAACCCCCCCCAGCTCTGCACACCCGCATTGCAATCACATCCTTTCTATAGTGCTGTGACCAGAATTGCACACAGTGCTCCAGCTGTGGCCTAACCAAAGTTTTGTATAGCTCCAACATAACCTCCCTCCTCTTACAATTGATACCACGACTGATAAAATCCTACTTTTCCTTAGTTTCTATCTATTGTACAATCTTCAATTCTGTTACAGTGGAAACAGTTGAGACATTTGTTTAGTTTCCTGCTTAACACCATTGTATTGACCCTGTGATAATATCAGAGCAACAAACTGGTCAATATGGATGAACCCATTCAATTTCTCATGAGTGGCTACACCCTCAAATGTTGTTAATAGGTAATTCTGTGGCATGATATTGTTGAAAACTGCCTATCATAAAAGAGGACAACTGTGCTCTTTGAGATGGCAATCATTTCAGTTCCTGGACATAATCACAGGAGTTCCTCAAAATATTGTCTTAAGCCAAACCATGTTTAGCTGCATCATTGATAACTCTTTCATCGTAAGGTCAAAAGAACAGACGATCAGTCATTGGATTCCACAGGTAGCATGCATTGCATACCTTCTTTCAGATTTTCTGTCAACAGATACTGAATGTGGAATAGTCCCAATGAGACACCTGGACAGAAATTGCTGGAGCAACTGAGCAGATCTGGCAGCATCTGTGGAGAGAAGGCAGAGTTTATGTTTCAGGTCCAGTATCTTCCTTCAGAACTGAGTATCATTTAGACAGTTAATCTGGTGAAACAGTAGTTAATGATCACTGTGAACCCACTATGAGTAGGAGTCTGGACTATGAGATTATCAGTACGGTTCTCTGAATATATTAGGATATCACTGTACTAGTCTGGGATATAAGATCATGAAGAAGTTTACAATTTTGCTTGAGCTGAGATTACCTTAATCTCAGGCTGTTATGGCACCTCCTTCATCTATTCTTCCTCTTAGTGAACCTTGTTCATGGCAATGACTCGCAGAGTATTGAATCACTTACACATAGGTCAAACCATTTTGAAGTGGCAGTCTCCCTTCTGTCAGGGTACTTCTGCAGCAATCTAGAACGTTCATGGTGAGTTTTCTGGTCCTAATCCTCCAATTACTTGATTTGTTGAAGTCAGTTTACAATTTGTCTTTTTGTTCATTCCTGGGATGTGAGCAGATCATGTTTGTTGCTCATTCTTAATTGCCCTTCAACTGACTGTCTTGCTAGGTCATTCAAAGGGAATTGAAGATTCATCCATATTGTTGTCAGTGTGGAGTCTCTCACAGTCTGGGAAGGGAGCTGTATTTCCTTCCTTAAGGGATATTAATGAAGCAACTGGCTTATTAAGCAAATTACTTTGGCCTCTGACATTAGAACACTGATATTACGACAATGGTATCATCTCCCTTCCCAGAATCTCTGGATTCTTTATTCAGTACCATGGTCTCATACTCCTATACCAAAGCCAATTAGTGAAGCATTTCATTGCATAACAAATCATAGGATTAAGGTGATCCTTCCAGATATAAAAAGTGCCAGATGCATTTTAGGATTGAGACAAATTAAATGGTCATTCAGTAGAATAGAAGGGAATAGCTTTTATTGTTACATATGCTCAATGGGTATAGTGAAAAGTTTATATAGACTCATGGAGATATACAGCATGGAAACAGACCCTTCCGTCCAACTCATCCATGCTGACCAGATATCCTAAATTAATCTATTTCCATTTGCCAGCACTTATCCCTCTAAATCCTTTCTATTCATATACAAATTCAGATGCCTTTTAAATATTGTAATTGTACCAGCCTTCACCACTTCCTCTGGCAGCTCATTCCAAATACACATCACCCTCTGTGTGAAAAAGTTGCCCCTTAGGTCTTTTTATACATCTTTCCCCTCTCAGCCTAAACTAATGCCCTCTCGTCTGGACTTCCCCATCTTGTCTATTTACCCTATCAATACCCCTACCATTTTATACACATCTATAAGGTCACCCCTCAGCCTCTGACACTCCAGGGAAAACAGCCCCAGCCTATTGAGCCTCTCCCTGTAGCTCAAACCCTCCAACCCCGGCAATGTCCTTGTAAATCCTTTCTGAACCCTTTTAGGTTTCACAACATCAGAATTGCACGCAGTATTCCAAAAGCGGTCTAACCAATGTCCTGTACAGCCACAAAATGACCTCCCAACTCCTATACTCAATACTCTGACCAATAAAGGAAAGCATACCAAAAGCTTCCTTCACTATCCTGTCAACTTGCCACTCCACTTTCAAGGAATTATGAACCTATACTCCAAGGTCTATTTGTTCAGCAATACTCCCCAGGACCTTAATATTAAATGTTTACAAGTCCTGCCCTGATTTCCACCTTCGCATTTATCTAAATTAAACTCCATCTGCCACTCCTCAGCCCATTGGCCAATATGATCAAGAACCTGTTGTAAACTTCTTCGCTGTCCACTCTACCTCCCATTCTGGTGTCATCTGAAAACTTACTAACTATACCTCTTATGTTCACATCCGAGTCATTTATATAAATGACAAAAAATAGTGGACCCTGCACCGATCCTTGTGCACTCCACTGCTCACAGGCCTCCAGTCTGTCCAGTCCAGCATTGTCCACCACTATGCTCTGTCTTCTACCTTTGAGCCAGCTCTATATTGTAATGGCTAGTTCTCCCTGTATTCTATATTATCTAACCGTGCTGATCAGTTTACCATGGGAAACCTTGTCAAATGCCTTACTGAAGTCCATATAGATTTCGTCCACTGTCCCTCATCAATCCACTTCATTACGACTTCAAAAAACTCCATCAAGTTAGTGAGACATGATTTCCCACACACACAGCCATGTTGATTATCCCGAATCAGTCCTTGCCTTTCCAAATACATGTCAACCCTGTCCCTCAGGATTCCCTCCAACAACTTGCCCAACATCGATGTCAGGCTCACCAATCTATCGTTACTTTTTTTTTCTTACCCCCTTGCTTAAATAGTGGCATCATGTTAGCCAGCCTCTAGTCTTCTAGCATCTCACCTGGGCTATTGATGATACAAATGTCTCAGCAAGGGGTCCAGCAATCACTTCCCTAGCTTCCCACAATAGTTCTAGGGTGCACCAGATCTGGTTCCGGGGATTTACCTATCTTTCTGCGGTTTACTACATCCAGCACCACCACCTCTGTAATATGGACATTTTTCAAGATGTCACCATCTATTTCCCCACATTGTGTCTTCCATATCTTTCTCCACAGTAAACACTGATGCAAAATACTTGCTTTGTATCACCCCACCTCCCGTGGCTCCACACAAAGACTGCCTTGCTGATCTTTGTGGGGTGAAAATGTGTTGCTGGTTAAAGCGCAACAGGTTAGGCAGTATCCAAGGAACAGGAAATTCGACATTTCGGGCAAAAGCCCTTCATCAGGGATGAGGAAAGTGTGTCCAGCAGGCTAAGATAAAAGGTAGGGAGGGGCAATGGAGATGTGATAAGTGGAAGGAGGTCAAGGTGAGGGTGATAGGCCGGTGTGGGGTGGGGGCAGAGAGGTCAGGAAGAAAATTGCAGGTTAGGAGAGCGGTGCTGAGTTCGAGGGAATCGACTGAGACAAGGTAGGGGGAGGGGAAATGAGGAAACTGGAGAAATCGGAATTCATCCCTTGTGGTTGGAGGGTTCCCAGGCGGAAGATGAGGCGCTCTTCCTCCAACCGTCGTGTTATGTTCTGGCGATGGAGGAGTCCAAGGACCTGCAATTCCTCGGTGAAGTGGGAGGGAGAGTTAAAGTGTTGAGCCACGGGGTGGTTGGGTTGGTTGGTCCGGGCGTCCCAGAGGTGTTCCCTGAAGCGTTTCGCAAGTAGGTGGCCCGTCTCCCCAATACAGAGGAGGCCACATCGGGTGCAGCGGATGCAATAGATGTGTGTGGAGGTGCAGGTGAATTTGTGGCGGATATGGAAGGATCCCTTGGGGCCTTGGAGAGAGGTAAGGGAGGAGGTGTGGGCGCAAGTTTTGCATTGCCTGCGGTTGCAGGGGAAGGTGCCGGGAGTGGAGGTTGGGTTGGTGGGGGGTGTGGACCTGACGAGAGAGTCACGAAGGGAGTGGTCTTCGCGGAACGCTGATAGGGGAGGGGAGGGAAATATATCCCTAGTGGTGGAGTCCGTTTGGAGTTGGCTGAAATGACGGCGGATGATACGCTGTATACGGAGGTTGGTGGGGTGGTAGGTGAGAACCAGTGGGGTTTTGTTCTGGTGGCGGTTGGGGGAGCGGGGCTCAAGGGCGGAGGAGCGGGAAGTGGAGGAGATGCGGTGGAGGGCATCGTCGATCACGTCTGGGAGGAATCTGCGGTCTTTGAAGAAGGAGGCCATCTGGGCTGTACGGTATTGGAACTGGTCCTCCTGGGAGCAGATGTGGCGGAGACGAAGGAATTGGGAATATGGGATGGCGTTTTTACAGGGGCAGGGTGGGAGGAGGTGTAGTCCAGGTAGCTGTGGGAGTCAGTCGGTTTATAGTAGATGTCTGTGTTGATTCGGTCACCCGAGATAGAAATGGAAAGGTCTAGGAAGGGAAGGGAGGAGTCTGAGACAGTCCAGGTGAATTTGAGGTCGGGATGGAAGGTGTTGGTAAAGTTGATGAACTGTTCAACCTCCTCGTGGGAGCACGAGGCAGCGCCGATACAGTCATCGATGTAGCGGAGGAAAAGGTGGGGGTGGTGCCAGTGTAGTTGCGGAAGATGGACTGTACCACATATCCTATGAAGAGGCAGGCATAGCTGGGGCCCATGCGGGTGCCCATGGCAACTCCTTTAGTTTGGAGGAAGTGGAAGGATTGGAAAGAGAAGTTGTTCAGGGTGAGGACCAGTTCAGTCAGTCGAAGGAGGGTGTCAGTGGAAGGGTACTGGTTGGTGCGGAGGGCTTTGAGTCCTTCGTGATGGGGGATGGAGGTGTACAGGGACTGGATGTCCATCGTGAAAATAAGGCGTTGGGGACCAGGGAAGCGAAAATCATGGAGGAGGTGCTGGGCGTGGGTGGTGTCCCGAACGTAGCTGGTGAGTTCTTGGACTAAGGGGGACAGAACCGTGTCGAGGTACGCGGAGATGAGTTTGGTGGGGCAGGAGCAGGCTGAGACAATGGGTCGGCCAGGGCAGTCAGGTTTGTGGATTTTGGGCAGGAGGTAGAAACGGGCGGTGCGGGGTTGTGGGACTATGAGGTTGGAGGCGGTGGATGGGAGATCCCCTGAGGTGAAGAGGTTATGGATGGTCTCGGAGATGATGGTTTGGTGGTGGGAGGTGGGGTCATGGTCAAGGGGGCAAATAGGAGGAGGCGTCCGCGAGCTGGCGTTTGGCCTCAGCGGTATAAAGGTCGGTGCGCCAAACTACTACCCCGCCTCTCTTGTCTGCCGGTTTCGCCAAACTACTACTGCGCCTCCCTTGTCTGCCGGTTTTGCCAAACTACTACTGCGCCTCCCTTCGCCAAACTACTACCGCGCCTTTGATCTTTGAGGGGCCCTATTCTCTCCCTAGTTACTCTTTTGTCCTTAAGGTATTCTCTTTAATCCTGTTTGCCAAAGCTATCTCATTTTCCCGTATTGCTCTCCTGATTACTCTTTTAAGTATACTCCTACTGCCTTTATACTCTTCTAAGGATTCATTCGATCTCTACTGTCTATACCTGACTTTATGCTTCCTTCTTTTTTCTTTAGCGAAACTTCAATTTCTATGTGGCCAATTATGGTGCCAACTCGGATACAAAAGTACCTAGTTACTTAGTTACAAGATCTTAGACAATAGAGAAATCAGATGTCCAGCATTACAGAAATAAAACTTCAATACAACAGACCACGCTGGCACTGAGTTTACAGTTCATAGTTGGCCCAGGGTCCACACTGCACCGGTGACACACCATACCGTGCCAGGAGGCCCCTACAGGAGGAGGCCACTGCGTCAGGCCAGGAGGCTGTTATGCTAAAGCCACACTGGTAGACTGCTATACCAGGCTGCTGTGGGATTCGTCACTCACCAGAAACTGGGGATAGTCATTGCAGCCTGGGAGTTGAAGAGGGACAAAAGGACAAGAAAAGAAAGCACTAAAAGGAAGAAGGAGACGAAAAAGAACAACAACAATGGGCAGAGTAGAAGAGCTCCAGCTGAAGCTCTTCTACTGTGCCACCATCTTGCAACATCGAATTGTACAGCAATATTACACAGCTGGATGGATCAGGATAAACTATTTCAACTGGTTGGGGATTCCAGATTAAGGCACTATAGTCTAAACATTAGGGCCAAATCACTCAGGAGTGGTGTTCGGAAGCACTTCTAAACACAAAGTAGTGTTTGGAACTCCTCCACGTCAGTTGTTAATTTTAAATCTGAGATGTTTGTTAAGCAAAGGTATTCAGGAATATAAGCCAAAGGTGGGTTCAGTCACTAATCATTCATGATCTCATTGATTAGCAGAACAGGCTGAGGAATGGAATGACCTATTCCTGTTCCTATATTCCCAACATAGAAGAGACAGCACGTTGGCTCAGTGGTTAGCACTGCTGCCTCATAGCGCCAGGGACCCAGATTTGATTCCACCCTCAGGTGAGCGGAGTTTGCATGTTCTCCCCATGTGTGTGTGTGGGTTTCCTCTGGGTGCTCCAGTTTCCTCTCGGAGTCCAAAGATATGCAAGTTATGTGGATTGGCCAGACTAAATTACCCCATAGTGCCCAGGGATGTGGAGGCTGGGTGCCCTAGCCATGGTAAATGTAGGCTTACAGGAATAAAGTAGGAGGATATCTGGGTGGGATGCAATTCAAAGATCAGTATGGACTCATTGGGCCAAATGGCCTGTTTCCACACTATAGGGATTCTATGATCTTAACATCATTTGTGCATTCTCAAATAGTGGATTGAGATTAATGTTGATCTTACAGCTGCTCCTAAAATTCAGAGATTGAGATTAGAATTTATCTTCTCTGCCTGTAGAGTCATACAGCATGGAAACAGACCCTTTGGTCCAGCTCGTCCATGCGTATTAAGTTTCCCAAACTGAACTATTCCCATTTGCATACATTTTGGCCCAAGTCCCTCTAAACCTTTCTTATTCATGCACCTGTCCAAATGTCTTTTAAATGTTCTAACTGTACCTGAATTTACCACTTCCTCTGGCCGTTCATTCCACATATAAACCACCCTCTGTGTGAAAAGATTGCCCCTCTGGTCCTGTTCAATTTTATAGTTTTTAATGAGAGTTTGAGTCTGGTAGTATGTTCAGGTAACCTTTATTGCGATTTACACCAGTCACAACATAGATAAAAGGCACACCAAAAGTTTCAGAATGTCTTAACCTATACACTTCAAGCTTAGAGTCACCCTGCCACCCTGCCCTTGATTATTCAACATGTATGTTCAAGCATTGGTGCCAGATTAATTGGCCACATTCACAAGATAGTGCAAAACATCACTTAAGTATACGTATGGTCATCTAGGCTCTCAAGACCAATCAGAACATTGTCATCAAACCAGCAGACAAAGGAGGAGCCATTGTCACACAGAATAGAGCAGACTATTGCAAAGAAGTGTACTGACAACTGAACAATCGGGACACTAACGACAACTACCTGCTGGACCAGAGAACACACCTGTGAACTAAATAGACTGATCAGAACTTTGGATCTAGCCCTTCAAAGTATCCTACACACTCAGTCTATATACTTCTTGCATAGTAGATTTCTACTGCCTTCCAAAGATTCACAAAGCCAACACACCTGGATGTCCTATCGTATCAGGTAATGGGACCCTGTGTGGAATCTCTCTGGCTATGTCAGTGCCATCTTGAAACCCACTGTACAAAGAACACTCAGCTTCTGTCATGGCACCACAGATTTCCTACAGAAACTCAGCACCCACTGACCAATCAAACCAGAAACCCTGCTTGTCACAATGGACATTTTAGCATTGTACACCAGCATCCCTCATGACGGTGGCAACGCTGCAACGGCATCAGTACTGAACACCAAGTGCTAATTTCCAAATGCCATCCACCAACTCATCGCTTCATCCTAAAACAACTTCGTTGTGATATCAATAAGTTTCACCCCACCATCAGACTTACTTTGGACTACTCTTTTGAATTCATCTTCATCTTGGATACGCACATCTCCATTCAAGATGCACATCTCAGTGCCACACTCTACAGCAAGTCTACAGATAGCCTCACAATGCTTCATGTCTGGAGCTTCCACCCTAAACATATTAAAACAACCATCCCCTACCGACAAGCCCTCCACATGTTCAGAATCTACTTGGATGAGGGGAATGCGACAGACGCCTAAAGATGTTGAAGGATGCTCTCATAAGATGCTTAGCTCATCGGTTACCAATTGACTTGGTCCACAGTAAAAAACCGTAATGACCTCCTCAGAAGACTGGTTGGGTACCCTTCGTGATTCAGTACTTCCCTGGATAAGAGAGACTATGCCATGTTCTTCGCAGCCTTCAACACATCATTGACGACTGTGAATACAAGATCTTCCCTACATCTCTACTTCTCACCTTCAAAAACACCGAACCTTAAACAGGCCATTGTTCGTAGCAAACTACCAAGACTTCAGGACAATATCAATCACAATACACACAACCCTGCCATGGCACCTTCTGAAGACATGAATTCTACCATCAAACATGGGAACACCACGTACATAGCATGTACTCGTGTGACTCGGCCAATGTCATCTATCTTGTACAATGCAGGCAAGGATGCTCTGAAGCATGGTACGTTGCGAGACCATGCAGATGCTACAACAGTGGATGAATGGACACCACACAATGATCAACACAAGGTGGGGAGGGGGTGGGGGTGCCTCCCACTTGGTTAGCACTTTGAAGGTCCAGGACATTTAGCCTCCGATCTCCGGGTGAGTGGCCTCCAAGGCAGACTTTGAGATATGCAAAAACTCAAAATCACAGAGCAGAGGCGGATAGCTAAATTTCATACCAATAAGGACAGCCTGAACTGTGATCTCTGGTTAAGGTACAGGTAACCCCACCACAGTATAAACTCCCACACACACTGACACAGGCCCTCTCCCACGCATGAACACTCGCACACTCTCACTCTCTCAAATGTGTGTGCGCGCGCGCGCACACACACACACACAATCCCTTTGTAATAGGCTCTCTGGTACAGTATCTTATATTCAAGTAACACTTGCCAGCTGCATCGTGTTAACTGCCAATTAATTGGATACTTGCCTGTCACTTCAGGATCTTTTGAATTTCTCATTACAGCAAATACAACAGAATATTGTTTTTTGATCAGTTCCACCAAAGTTTTATGTATACATCTAATGTTAGAATTCTTTAGCTAAACAGGTTGTGTCTTAATGTGTTCATTCAGTTCACATTCCACTGTCTGCTAATTCCTGTAAGTATGATTCTTTTCTCCCTGTAATGATACAGGGGCTGCTTTTCCTGTCTGAGACTGGTTTGAATATTTTCCATTAAGGCTTTTAGTGATTTTTCTTTGTATATATGTGGATCCATAACTACTTTTGGAATCCTAACGAAAACCTACTCTTAATATTGTAACAGATTGATTAAATAATTCAAGAGAAAGAACTAATTAGTGTAAAATGTTTTTATTTATGTTCTATGTGTAAGCAAATGCAGCTGCACTTTCTATCTCCATAACCTTGGGTCTACATTCTACTCATGAAGACATTAAGCAAATATTTTCCCAAGTGCTCAAACTACTGTCAGCCATGTTCTGCTGCATTAGCCATGGGTAGCCGTCTGCCATTTTGTGCCACTCAGTCATGAGCATCCCTAACAGGTCCCATTTAAATCTTTCTTCTTTCTCCTTTCACCTTAAAATTATGCCCTCAAGTTTTTTAACTCCCCTAACTTAGGGGAAAAACTTTTGATATTCGCATGATCTATGTCCCTCGTAACCTTATAAGCCTCTACAATCCAGTGAAAAAAGTCCTAGCCTCTCTTTAAACCTTCCAGTCTCAGTAAATTTTTATCAACCTTTTCTGCACCTATTCTAAATTTATGATATCCTCCCTGTAGCAGGTTGACCAGAACTGTACAGAGTATCCAAAAATGGCCTCACCAACGTCCTGTACAACCGTAACATGACATCCCAAATTCAGTACTCAGTGGCCTGAGCAACGAAGGCAAGCATGCTAAATGTCTTCTTTACCACACTGTCTACCTGTGACACAACTTCCTATTGTACTCGTAGCACAAATATGTTCAGGGTTATTTAAACATGGTACATGGAGGAAATGTACTGGTTCCAGGGCAGTTTTGGAGGAGCAGCAAATACTGGCTTTCCCAGTCGGTCTGACACCCCAAGAATAAATAAAAACGCATTGTGTTGGGCCATAAAACAACAAAAAATGGCTGGAGGCTCTGGATGCGCCAAAGGTATACAAAATGATATGCTCCAGAACTTGCCATACCCTTAGCCAAGCTGTTCTAGTATGGTTGCAAAGTGAGCAACTATACAACAATATGGAAGATTGCCCAAGAATGTCCTGTACAGAGAAGGACAAATCAAATCTAGCCATTTACCATCCCATTAGTCTACACTTGATCATCAGTAAAGTGATGGAAGGTGTCATCAGAAATAGCAGCCCTTGCTTAGCAATGACCTATTCACTAATACTTGATTTGGATTCCACGAGGCCATTCAACTCCTGAAATCATTTCAGTTTGATTCAAGCATGGACAGAAGAGGTAAATCCCCGAGGTGAGGTAAGAGTGATTGCACTTGACATCGAGGTTTCTTTTGACTGTACATCGCGTCAAGGAGCTTTCGGAAAACTGGAGTCAGTAGGAATGAGGGGTGAGGGGGTGTCTCCTTTAACACAATGGAAGGGGTGGTTTTGGTGGTTGAACATCAGTCATCTCTGCTGCTGGACACCACTCCAGGAGTGCCTCAGAGCAGCGTCATTGGCCCACTTGTTTAATCCATTACCTTTCCTCTGTTTTAAGGTCAGAAGTGGGGATGTTCAGGGATTGCAGGATGTTCAGCACCATTCAAGATTCCTCTGATATAGAGCAATCAGTCACTGCCCAAATACAGCAAGACCTGGACACTAGTCAGGTTTAGACTGACAAGTGACCAGAAACGAAAGTGGTAGTTACAACATGTAAAAGACATTTGGACAAGTACATAAATAGGAAATTTTTAGAGGATATGGGCCAACTGCTGGAGTGTGGGACTAGTTCAGTTTGGGAATCTTGGTCGGCATGGATGAGTTGGACCAAAGGATCTGTTTCTGTGCTGTATGAATCTATGACAATGGCATTTGTGTCATGCAACTGTCAGGCAACAACCCCCTCCAACAAGAGAGATTCTAAATCACCCTTGACACTTAATGGCTTAACTATCACTGAATCCACCACTACTTATATTTGGAGGGTTATTCATTGACCAGAAACTGAACTGGACTAGTCATATAAGTACTGTGGCTGCAAGAGCAAGTCAGAGTCGAGGGCTCTTGCAGTGAGTAACCTCCTAGCTCCTTGTTGCCAGTCTACCATCTACAAGACAAAGGTCTGTAGTTTGATGAAATACTCCCTGTTAGCCTGGATTAGTGCACCTGTCACAACACTCAAGATGTCTGACATGTAATCTGTTGTTTGTTAACCAATTGCTTGAGTGAACAGATCCTCCTAATATTACAAGAAAGACTTGACTGCAGCTATGAAAATTGCTGCTTGTTTTGGATTTATATTAGGAATACTGAGTAACCTTGTGTATCTGTTGTGAGCTGAGATTACAGAGGAACATTGTCACCAGTTTACAGGTTGCACTCACATTGTTACAGTGAAAATAAGTAAAATTTAACAATCATACGTATAATTGTCACATCAAAACAAAGTTTTTTTTTGAAAAGGGTACAATTTAGAGCATAGTTTTATGATGAAGAACATCAATGTTTAACTGTGCCTGACCACAGCTGGCTCTGTTGAGACTCCCCTCTCCATGACTTCCCAAGTGAAAGTTTTACTGCCATGGAAGGGAAATGGTTTAAGTTGACTGTATTTTGGATAATGTCAGATATTTCTTATGGTTCTGTTTGTGTCATCATTGAGTTACTTTGGGAACGGAGGCCTAAGGAAAGAAGTCAATTACAGTAGGGTGGAGAGAAGTAGCTGCAATTTGTCCAAAATTTCCAATGCTGTCCAATGTCTGATGCCCTTCCAGTTTTTATTAAACTACATCATTAAGCATGATTTTATTAGCTTTCAAAATTTAATGTGCCAGACTAAGGTCAGTGGAGTTGTGGATAGTGCCAGAGGATGTTGCAGCTTTCAAAGGGACATAGATAAGCTGCAGAACTGGGCTGAGAGGTGGCAAATGGAGTTTAATGTGGAAAAGTATGAGGTGATTCACTTTGGAAGGAGTAACAGGAATACAGAGTACGGGGCTAATGGTAAGATTCTTGGTCATGTAGATAAACAAAGAGATCAGTGTCCATGCACATCCCTGAAAGTAGCTACCCTGGCTGATTGGGTTGTTAAGGTGTATGGCGTGTTAGCTTTTATTGGTAGAGGGATAGCGTTTCAGAGCTGCGAGGTCATGCTCAGCTGTACAAAACTTTCATGTGGCAACACTTGGAATATTGCATACAGTTCTGGTCACCACATTATAGGAAGGTTGCGGAAGCATTGGAAAAGGTGCAAAGGAGATTTACTAGGATGTTGCCTGGTATAGAGGGACGATCTTATGTGGGAAGGCTGAGTGACTTGAGGTTATTTTCGTTAGTGAGCAGACGGTTGAGTTGTGACTTAATATTGGCATGATCAGAGAATTAGATAGGGTGGACAGTGAGAGTTTTTTTCCTCAGAAGATCATGACTAGCATAAGAGGACATAGTTTCAAATTGAGGGGTGATAGATATAGGACAGATGTCAGAGGTAGTTTCTTTACTCAAAGTGTAGTAGGACCGTGGAACACCCTGCCTGCAACAGTAGTAGACTTGAGAGTGTAGTGCTGGAAAAGCACAGCAGGTCAGACAGATGATTTCCTAATGAAGGGCTTATGCCCGAAACGTTGATTCTCCTGCTTCTCAGATGCTGCCTGACTACTGTGCTTTTCCAGCACTACACTGTCGACTCTATTCTGCAGCACCTGGAGTCCTCACTTTCTCACGGTAGTAGATTCGCCAACTTTAAGGGCATTTAAATGGTCAATGGATAAATGTATGGATAATAATTGAATAGTGTAGATCAGTGCAATATCGAAGGCCGAAGGGGCTGTACTATGCTGTTATGTTCCGTGTAGACTATAATAAGGACATCAAGTGTAATTTTGAATTATTCAGCAGTTAAGCCCCCTTTAAGTTCTTTCATCACAAGTCATTATGAACTCCAGGTAATAACTAAGTAAAAAGCGAGGTCTGCAGATGCTGGAGATCAGAGCTGAAAATGTGTTGCTGGTTAAAGCGCAGCAGGTCAGGCAGCATCCAAGGAACAGGAAATTCGACCTGCTGCGCTTTAACCAGCAACACATTTTCAGCTCCAGGTAATAACTGTCTGATTCTAATTCTCAGCGCAGAGAAACATCAAACTACACCTTCTTGGCCAAAGCTGCTTGATCCAAATGTTCCTAGCACTATGATAACGTTATTGAGATCCTCTGACTTGAAAGCAATGACATTTTTGTGCATCTGAGACTACTGCTGGAGTAAAACAATCAAATTTAATGTCATGAACAGTAGGAGCTGGCTCACAGTCATATAGGAGAAAGTGAGGACTGCAGATGCTGGAGATCAGAGCTGAAAATGTGTTGCTGGAAAGGCGCTGCAGGTCAGGCAGCATCCAAGGAGCAGGAGAATCGCCGTTTCGGGCATGAGCCCTTCTTCAGGAATCCTGCTGCGCCTTTCCAGCAACACATTTTCAGCTCAGTCGTATAGTCCAAGCTGAAATGGTGCTCGCATAAGAGCTGCTTTAGATAGGTGTACAAATCTTGAATACATTTGTGCTTTGCGCTGTGAGAGCCATTCTGTGATTTCTTCATGTAAAATGTATTGAGTATGTCATAGTCATATAGCATGGAAATAGTTGGTTCAGAAAAAAGACAGTGGTTTGCATGACCAGATTTATTGTGTGAGTGAGATAAGCCAGTAATTAAACAATAGATTCAACAATGCTGCAGGGTAAACAACAGCCATCAGATACAAGAGAGATGCACTTGCTAATCCAAAAAAAGCTTTTTCCTAAAACGTGCTGTTCACAGCAATAGAAATTTAATGACCCTTGTAATAATAACACAGGAGTTCATGGAACAGCTTTTGAAATAAGCAAAATGAAAGCCTAAAACACAAACAAAGTGCTGTGATGCTAGAAATCTGAAATAAAAGCAGAAAGTGCTAGAGAAACACTGCCGATCTGGCAGCATCTGGAGATAGAAGCAGTTACCATTTTCATATTCAGATGACTTATTCAGAACTGAAGAATGGAGGTGGAAAAGAGATGTGCTTTATCATGTAGAGAAAGACTGGGATAGCAATTGGAGCTGAAAAAGAATGTTGTTTTTCATACATGGGTGTATTTTCACAATTTTATTGCAATGTACATTCCACTTGTTCCAGCTCTTCGTTGTTCGGCAATGCTCATTTCATGTAGATTTTTTATTCCTTTTTATTTCTGTGTAGTGCAACAATATGATTGTACTGTTTTACTGTTATATTCACTTAGAAATATCAAAGTAGTGGAAATACACAATCAGTCAGTCAACATGTGAAGAATAAAGGTAGCATCTGGTGTGGACCTTTTATCAGAGGTGTTGAAAGGTTTATACCACCAAACCGTTTACCATTTGCAGATACTGATTGGTCTGCTCCCTATTTCTAATATTTGATGTTTGTTTCAAACATTGAGGTTATGATATCAAAACAGGCCACTTATCCTAACTAATTCATGTTAGCATTTACCCTCCATGCAAGCAAGTTTGTATTTATGGCCTCTTCTTCCAGACTGCTCAACTGCTTGATCCCATCCTTTACTAATTTTGAAGATTTGCATTACATTGGCCCATAATCAGCAAAATTTCAATATTTGTAGCTCAAAGATGCTGTATAGATTATTCATATATGATGTTTCTAGGGTGCTGTTGGCTTTGCATAAATGTTCAGGAGATGCTTGTATGTCTCTCATTATCAGACCTGTATGTGCTTTCCTTGGGGAACAGCAAAGACATTATAAGGTCACGTAAAGTTGTCTGGTATTTTGAATACAAGATGGTTGGAATGAGAGGCTGGAGTATTAGTTTAACTAGCTTCCAATCTTTTGTTCTGGAAACTAGTATGTTTGGAATGTTTACTTTGCTCACATGATTAAACATTTAACTTGATTAACACCAGACATCTGTGATATGATTACTTTGAACTAGACTTTTCTTTGGGTCCTTCCTGATGAAGGGCTTATGCCTGAAATGTCGATTCTCCTGTTCCTCAAATGCCTGGTTTCCAGCACCACACTCTTGACTCCGATCTCCAGCATCTGCAGTCCTCACTTTCTCCTAGTTGATTTTCTCTGGGTCAACCAGGAATAAAGTAAAATTTTAAACTTCCGGATCAAAACCTAAGAATGACCAGAATAAATTACTGCAATGAGTAACCGTATCTTCTATCTATGATTAAATTGCCAGAATTTTAATTTTTCATGAAGCTAGTATAGCTCCTGTGGCATTGGTGGAATGCTCGGACTGCAATGCACATGACCTCCTGAGAAATTGTTGCCTGGTGACCAGGTTCTGTGGATTAAGTTGTGCCAATTGCATATTCGTGTATGATGCCAGTGGTCAGGGCTTTGAAAAAATCTGAAGGTATAAATAGATAGCTATCTGTGGTGTTGCTTTGAGACTCTGAGAATTTGTTTTGGAAAACTCTGATGGAACACTGTATTGTGTCTCTTATTTATTTATGGGGCGATGATAGTAGGTAGTGCGAGAGGTAGTGGGAGGGGCGGCAAGGTGGCTCAATGGTTAGCACTGCTGCCTCACAGCACCAGAGACCCAGCTTCAATTCCAGCCTCGAGTGACTGTCTGCATGGGTTTCCTCCGGGTGCTCCGGTTTCCTCCCACAGTCCAAAGATGTGCAGGTTAGGTTAATTGGCCATGCTAAATTGCCCAGAGGGATGTATAGGTTAGGTGCATTAGTCAGGGGTAGTTACAGGATAGGGAAATGGGTCTGGGTGGGTTATTCTTCGGATGGTCGGTGTGGACTTGTTGGGCCGAAGGGTATGTTTCGACACTGTAGGGATTCTAGCTCTAATTCTAAAATGATGGCCGAGTGTTGTTGTTGTTGTTGTTGTTGTTGTCGTTATTATTATTATTATTATTATTATACTATTAATCCAGAAATTTGGCTAATGTTCTGGGGTCCTGTATTCAAATCAAAAAAGGCCTAACAAGTCATTCGGTTGTATCATTTGCTACAAAATCTCAAAGAAACAGAGCTGGATGGACCACCTGGCATTGATCTAGTCACTGGAAAAGACAACAGCAGAAACAGCCCTGTGAACCCTACAAAGTCCTCCTTATGAACAGTGCTCAACTTGGGAAATCTGGCTCATGCACCAGTCAAGCAACAGCCTGACGTTGTCTATAAGTTATGATTCCATGAATATGATACCACCATTACCATCCCTGGATATATTGGTAGACAGAAAGGAGAGAGTTGCCCTGGGAGTCCTCAGCATTGACTCCAAACACATGAAATCTCATGGCTTTATGTTAAACATGTACAATGACACCACCTGCTGATTACCACGTAGTGTCTTCCCTCAGCTGATGAATTGGTACTCCTCCGTGTTGAATTTGGAGGAAGCACTGAGGGTGGCAAGGCCACAAAATGTAGGGGGTTTCAGTGTCAGCTATCAAGAGTGACTCTGCCGCAGTACTGCTGATCAAACTGGTTAGGTCCTAAACTCTGTCTGCAGCAGGTGGTGAGGGAACTGACAAGGAGGAAGAACATACTTGAACTCTTCCTTACCAGTCTGCCAGCTGCAGATGCATGTGTCCATGACACTATCTGTAAGGGTGACCACCGCACTGTCCTTATGGAGATGAAGCCCTGCCTTCACATTGAGAACACCCTCCATTGTGTTGTGTGGCAGAATCACTATGCTAAATGGGACAGACTTAAGACAGATCTAGCAACTCAAGACTGGGCATCCATGAGGCACTGTGGGCCATCGGCACCAGCAGAATTGTACTTCAGCACAATCTGTAATTTCATGGCTCAGCATATCTCCCCACTCAACCGTTAACATCAAGGCAGGGGATTTACCCTGATTCAATGGAGGTGCAGGAAGGAATGCTATGAGTAGTACCAGACAGTTCTAAAAATGATTTGTCAACCCAGAGAAGCTACCAAATAGGACTACTTGCATGCCAACCAGCATAAGCAGTAAGTGATCAGACAACCAACGGATCAGATCTGAGTTTTAGAGTCTTGCACATCCAGTCATGAGTGATGGTGGTCAATTAAACAATGTACTGGAGGAGGCAGCTCCACAAGTATCCCAATCCTCAATGATGGAAGAGCCCAACACAACAGGATGGCATGGTCACTTGGCGGTTAGCACTGCTGCCTCACAGCACTGAAGACCTGGATTCAATTCTACTCTTGGGCAACGAATGTGTGGAGTTTGCATGGTCTCCCCGTGTCTGCATGGGTTTCCTCCCACAGCCCAAAGATGTGCAGGTTTGGTGGATTGGCCATGCTAAGTTGCTCATCATGTCCAGGAATTTGTAGGTTAGGTGCATTAGTCAGGGGAAATGTAGAGTAGTAGGAGAATTGTTCTGGGTGGGTTACTGTTCAGAGAGTCAGTGTGCACTTGTTAGGCTGAATGGCCTGTTCCTGCATTGTAGGAATTCTGTGATTGAAAACATCTATGATAGTACAGCCTTGCATGACAGATACCAGTCTTCAACCAATTCAATTCACTCCACATGTTATCAAGAAGTGGTTGGAGGCACTGGATACTACAAAGACTATGGGCCGTGACCACGTTCTGGCAATAGTAATGAAAGTTTGTACTCCAGAATTTGCAGTTTCCCTGGCCAAGCTCTTGCAGTGCAGTTACAACACTGGCTTCCACCTGACATTGTTGAAAATTACCCAGGTTATGTGCTGTACATAAAAAGCAGGACAAATCCAACCAGCCAATTGCCGCCCTATTAGTCTTTACTCGATCCTCAGAAAAGTGATGTAAGGTATCATCAACAATACTATCAAGCAGCTCCTGCTCAACAATAGCTGCAAATGTGTTGCTGGTCAAAGCACAGCAGGCCAGGCAGCATCTCAGGAATAGAGAATTCGACGTTTCGAGCATAAGCCCTTCATCAGGAATAATCAGGGCTTATGCTCGAAACGTCGAATTCTCTATTCCTGAGATGCTGCCTGGCCTGCTGTGCTTTGACCAGCAACACATTTGCAGCTGTGATCTCCAGCATCTGCAGACCTCATTTTTTTTTCCTGCTCAACAATAACCTGCTTAGAGATGCCCAGTTTGTGTTCCTTCAGGGCCACTCTGCTCCTGACTACATTACAGCTTTGTTTCAAATGTGGACAAAAGAGTTGAATTCCAGAGGTCAGGTAAGAGTGACAGATCTTGACATCAAGGCTGCATCTGACAGAGGGTGGCATCAAGGAGCCCCAGCAAAACTGAAATCTCTCCGCTGATTGGAATCATACCTGGCACATAGGAGGATGGTCGTGGTTGTCAGAGATCAGTCATCTCAGGATATCTCTGCAGGAGTTCCTCAGGGTAGTGTCCTAGGCCCAACCATCTTCAGCTGTTTCATCGATGACTTTCCCTCCATCATAAGGTCAGAAATGGGGATGTTCACCAATGATTGTGAAATCTCCAGCACCATTCATGGATCATCAAACACTGAAGCAGTCACTGTTGAAATCCAACAAGATCTGAACAATATCCAGGCTTGGACTGATAAGTGGCAAGTAACATTCATGCCCCGTAAATGCCAGGCTATGAACATCACCAATAACAGACAATCTAATCACCGTCCCTGAACATTCAGTGGTGTTACCATTACTAATTACCCACTATCAACATCCTGGGGTTTACCATTTACCAGAAACTCAACTGGACCCACCACATAAACACAGTGGCCACAAGAGCAGGACATAGGCTAGGGAATTGAAGATGGAAAGTGAATTATTGAAGAGCTATACTGTTATTAAATGAAAATACTGCAGAAAATATTCCAAAACAAACCCAGAAAATGCTGAAGAAACTCAACAGGTCTGGAAATACCTGTGGAGAGAGAAACTGAGTTAACACTTTGAGTACATTATAAGTCTTGGTTCAGAAATATTTTATCATTTGTCTTAGTTGAAACTTAAAAGCATCAAATTATCTGCTTCAATTTTTTTCTAACAAGTACTTATCAGTAGTGTTGTTTAGAATGCTTAGAAAGGTAACTCTGAAATCTTTGGAACAAAACATTAATTTTGAAGAGGCAACTATTAGTTTCATTGTCATTATTCATTCTCCTCACTAAGTGTGTCCTTGACCAATGAAATGCGTGACTATGAAATAATGAGAAAGTCACCAGCATTGAAATTAGTCTTGCTGCACATGCATGTTCCTCAGTGTTTTAAAATATTATAGATCACAGCAATAGGACAGAAAGATATTTACTCTTTGTTAACTTAATTAGCCTTGTTGGAACAACTTAATGTTCACTCATTTTCATATTTGAAGAAAAACTACTGGTCAGAATGTGGAAGGGGATAATGAAAAGTATCCTGCCAGTGGAGCTAATGTGTGTTTTTCTTTGATGAATGATACCACAATGCTGTGATTTTTCATGTTCTCAGATGAAATGGCTTACTTTCTCTCTCATCTGTGACTTGAAGGGCTGATGATGATATTCTGTATACATTGAGGACAAATTCATTTGTGTAGAAGCAATATGATGAGAAGAGCTCTGGAATTGCGGTGATAGTGTCTATACCTCTGAGCTAGGGGCCTGGGTTCAGATCCCACCTGTTCTGAATGGGTTGTAACAACATCTCCAAATGGGTTAATGAGAAAATATCTAGAAGCAAAGTGGAATGGTAAACAGATTTGGTCACATTCATGAGAAGTAATTTATAATAAACACAGAATGCTGGACAAACTGAAGTCAGGCAGCACCTGTGGGGAGAGAAACAAAGTTACCATTTCGAGTCTGGTATGCCTTGTCTTCGAAGTAAGTTACTGAAGTAATTTATGTTGAGAGCTGGATTCATTTTGGAATTGTCAGCAGTGGGCTGAGTCCATTATTCATTGTTTATTGTGTTTCTTTTCTTGAATGCTAAATGTAAAAAAAAACTCAATACTCAACCATTAGTCAAACTCTGCTTTGGGCCTCAAAATATGAAATGTGTTCTGACATGATTACAAAATATTGTTTTGGCCTTTGTTTTTCTTGAATTTAGCATGATGACCATTGGATGAGTTTCATTACAGGAACCACCTAATCCCTGTTTTGCTCAATTTGCTAAATAACTGATGCTTTATATTGTGTACAAATTGTTATGAAGTTGTGGGTTTACTGTACCTTTTAAGAAATTTCTGGCTTGCACAAAGTGTGCTGAACATTTGAAAATGTAACATTTGGGTTGAAACACACGTCTAGTGCTGTGTTGCCAAGATACAAAGACAAAATACAAAATTCGGCCAATCAGTTTAAATGATGTCCCAGATACAAAAGTCCAGTCGATTTTGGATCTTACTATTTTGGATGACATCAGACCAATGAAATGATCTGATGTTTTGGGGTATAAATATCAGACATTTTGAGCAGTTAACCAGTAAAGAGCAGCCAGCACCAACAAGACTGCTTGCAGAAAGATCTGCTCTGTTTTGTCTATCAAAGACCTGGGGAGCAGAATCCCCAAGAAGAAAAAAAGACAGGAATGCAGAGAAGAAAACTGCCTGGTTTTGAACTAACAATTTTTTTTGTAAATCTTAATTGAGTTTTTTTTAATTGGACCAGTGTTGTAGAGGGAGAGGTAAAAGATCGGTTTAAGAGAAAGGAGTTGTAAATTGTTGTTAGTTAATATTCTCTGTTTGACGTAAAGTTGTTAATTTTTACTTTAAATAGTGACTTCTGGGAAAGAGTCATAGAGATGTACAGCATGAAAACAGACCCTTTGGTCCAACTTGTCCATGCTGACCAGATATCCCAACCCAATCTAGTCCCACCTGCCAACACCCGGCCCATATCCCTCCAAACTATTCGTATTCATATACCCATCCAGATGCCTTTTAAATGTTGCAATGTGTACTAGCCTCCACCACTTCCTCTGGCAGCTCATTCCATACACTACCACTCTCTGTGTGAAAAAGTTGCCCCTTAGGTCTTTTTTTTTATCTTTCCCATCTCACCCTAAATCTATGCCTTCTAGTTCCGGAATTCCCCACCCCAGGGAAAAGGCTTTATCTATTTATCCTATCCATGCCTGTCATGATTTTATAAACCTCTATAAGGTCATCCCTCAGCCTCCAATGCTCCAGGGAAAACAGCCCTTCTTTGCTTCACAAAATATGACAGTCCACAGCATGGGGTGAATCTTTTCTGTGTTGCTAGTTTAAATTAGCAGAGGGGTTTACCCCGTGTTGTAACAAAATGACAAACCAGGATATATTCTATAAGTGAATTAAATTAAATTGAAACTAAATTAACTTTAAATTTATTTAGTGACGTGGCAATGAGTCTATGCAATTTTTCTGTCAGACCTGAGGAGCTCCTGCTTTGATGTTCTGGGACTGAGGTGATTGTTGTCTAACAACCATAAGCACCTTGCTTTGTGGTAGATGTTTTCCCCTTGATACCCATTGACTCGAGTTCTCTCTTCGGGTTCCTTCAAATTTTTGACGATGTCAAAAGCGGTCACTCTCACTGTATCTTTGAAATTCAACTCTTTTTGTCCATTTTTGGGTCAAGGCTTAACGCGATTAGGAGCCTAATGACCTGACAAAACCTAAACTGAATATCACTGAGCAGTTATGTCTTCGCAAATGCTGCTTGATAGCACTTTTGATAATCCTTCTCATCTCTGAGATGATCGAGAATAGATTGACAGATCAAAAATCAGCTGGGTTGAATTTATGCTATTTTTTGTACATCTATATTTGAGTAATTTTCCACATTTATACAGAACAGAAACTAGGAATTAAACCTACAGATGTGTTAGGAATGGAAACTTTCTCTGGATTTTGGTTAACTGTAAAGTGATAATGGTGGGGAATAGATGGGACTTTGTTTTGCCATGTGCTTTGGAATCTTTCCAGCTGTTATTTTGAGACCACTTGCTTTGGTTTATTTTATTTCTTTCATGTAATAAACTTCACTTTTTATTATTAAAATTAAATCAAATATATCTTGTAAGTCTATGGGCAGAATTTTATAGTGTCCCAAAAGTGTGTTTGCAGAATGAGGGTGCCTGTTAAACTCCACATCCTCCAATCCACTCTTGCCCTATTCTGTAGTTTAACATGGAGCAGGTAAGTTTCAGAATTTAGATTCTGAGGCTAACAAGGGAAGTTTGAGGAATGGAGGGAAGTTAGGCAGGTTATCCTGCTCAGAGCTTGATAGGGGATGGGTTGCCTCCCTCAAGGGTTCAATTTTCACCACTGACAGTCTCATCTCGAGCCTCATGTCTTGCCTGTTTTGTGTTAACTTTGACCAGCTCTACCCTTGTTTCAGTGTAATTTATGTTAGTTTTAAAATACTTGTTTCAAACTAGAGTATATCACTTTTAGACTTAATGAAGAATTGACGTATTCTGACTTTTGTCCCCAGTGGATTTTTACTGTACAGTACCTCGATTCCCTAATTACTTCCACAACGTGTTGTTGCAGTAAACCATGAAACATTTCAGCACGTTCATTTTCTGGACTGCCTTTGGCTATTTAATTGGTCCAGTTGATATGAAGATTGAATTCCATTGTTTTTGTTACAATCACTGATAGTTTTTGTTTTAGTTGTGTTCAATGGTTGAAATACTGTTGAAAAAATTATAAACTACTCCCAAAAACATTTTCTGACGATCATAATCTCCATTCATAAAATTATCCCACTCGTGATCATCTGACATAAGATCCCTTCCCATTGCTGTTCATGTATCATCATTTACTATCAGGGCAGCTCCATTTTTTATATTTATGTTCAAGTTCATGAGATACCACTGTCCAGTGAATGCAATGAGATGGCAAAACAAAAATACCACAGATGAAATACAACAGAAAATTTGCCATTGTTGTTTTAACTGATGTCTTTAAAAGAAAACCCTCCAAATGCTGAAGTGTGGTATAAAGATTAGTTCATGATCCAAAATAACTTCTAGCTAACCTCAAGCAGCTATGTCCTAACTATTTTTTTTTTGGCTTAGCAAATATACATAGCTGAATTTGACCCATATTTCTTCCTTCCTGAACAGGAGAGAACCACCTCGTTCCTTGGGTCTCTTTCAGTTGCCTGGAGGAGATGTTCTTCTTACACCAGATGCAGCAAGGGAAGGAACAGAAACACCTGGTACAGAAACCTGGAGGTTCAATGACCTTAGCCAACCAAGATCCAACACCAGCTTAAAAGTAAGGTGTAAAGTTATACAAGTGATGGAGCTTTCATAGTGCAAATTGCATTTCAAAAATTATTCTTTTCCGCCTTCTACCATTTTAAAGAAAGAAATGAAAAGCCTGTAAGCAAGAATGTTGGTGATTTGAACTGCTGTTTAGATGAACCAACTTCACCAGTTTGGCTGCAGCAGGAACACAAGAAATATGAGCAGGAGTAGACCATATGGCCTTCAAAGTCAAATAGTGTGGTGCTGGAAAAGTACATCCGGTCTGGCAGCATCCAAGGAGCAGGAGAGTCAACATTTTGAGCAAAAGCTCTTCATCAGGAATGTTGGGGGCGGGGGGAGGTGGGTGATATCTCTTGGCTCCCCCACTCCTATTATTCCCAAATTCTGTACCTCAAGTGAAGTCAGATGTGAAATGTTTATTTAACATAATACCACGATCCTCCAATTTCCCCCTTGGTCTGTAATGGACACTACTTTTTCCCTGGTTATTCTTTTCCTCATGATATGCTTATAGAATTGGTTAGGATTCTCACTAATCTTTTTTGCCGGTGTTTCTTCATAACCCATCTTTGCTATCCAAGTTGCTTTCTTAAGATGCTGGGAAAACTCAGCAGATCTGACCGTCCCTCTGGAGAGAAGGCAGGCGTAACATTTCGGATCCAGCGATCCTTCTTCAAAACCGTTCTGAGGAAGGGTCACTGGACCCGAAACGTTTACTCTGCTTAATTGACTCTTTCATTAATATTGTGACGCTACCTTCTCTTTTATACCATTCCTGTCCTGCCTAAAGCTCCTGAACCCAAGAAAATTGAGCTTGCAGTCCTTTCCGTCCCTCAACCATTTCCCTGTGATGGCAACAACATCACAATTCCACATGTCAGTCAGTGCCCTTAACTCATCTGTCTTATCTATCTTATCTGTCTTCTCGCCTCCACTTCCCGCCCTTCCGCCCTTGAACCCCACCCTTCCAATTGCAACAAGGGTAGAACCCCACTGGTCCTCACCTTCCACCCCACCAATGTCCAGATACAAAGCATCATCATCTGCCATTTCTGCCACTTACAGACTCCACCACCAGAGAGATATTTTCCTGCCCACCCCTTTCAGCATTCCGCAGAGACCATTCCCTCCGCGACTCCCTTGTTAGGTCCGTGCCACCCCATACCGCCCACCCCCACCCTCCCTTGGCACCAATTCATCCTCCATTCCTGGCACCTTCCTTTGCCATCGCAAGGAATGTAAAACCTGCACCCACACCTCTCCCCTCACCTCCATCCAAGGCCCCAAAGGATCCTCTGACAGAGATTTTCCTGCATATCCAAACATCTCATCTTCTGTGTCCGTTGCTCTCAATGTGGCCGCCTCTGCATTGGGGAAACAGAGCACCAACTTGCGGAACGTTTCAGAGAACATCTCTGGGACACATGCACTAAACAACCTGTAACCGCCCTGTGGCCAACTAGTTCACCTCCCCTTCCCATTCCGTCAAGGACATGCAAGTCCTGGGCTTCCTCCACTGTCAAACTCTAGCCACCCGATGTCTGGAGGAAGAACACCTCATCCTTCTGCCTTGGGACACTCCAACCACACAGAATCAATTTCGATTTCACCAATTTCCTGATCTCCCCTCCCCCCACCTTATCCCAGATCCTTCACTGCAACTCAGCAATGCCATCTTGAACTGTCCTACCTGTCCCTCTTCATCCTCACCTATCTGCTCCACCCTCCTCTCCGACTTATCACCATCAGCCCCCCCCCCCCCACTTTCATTGCCCTATCGCCTTCCTAGCTACCTTACCCCTAGACCAATTCCCTACCATTTATCTCTCAGCCCCTATTCCTTCCCCCACATCCTTGATGAAGGCCTTATGCCGGTAACATAGATTCTCCTGTTTCTCCAATGCTGCCTGACCTGCTGCACTTTTCCAGCACCACGCTTGTTGACTCTGATCTCAAGCATCTGCGGTCCTTACTTTCTCCCTGTCTTATCCATAATACTTCTAGCATTAAAGTAGAAGCCATCTGGCCTTGCCTTACTCCCTGGAGACTTATTATGTCTGAACACCCTCTGCCTAGGTTCCCTTTCTCAGGTATGCTGTGTCACTATTGATCTAATGCACTGTATCCCATGGACCTGCCAAACTAAACTCCTCGCAACGGCATAAGCAAACTCTCCCATAAGGTTATTGATTCCATTCTGGTTCAGGTGTAATCTTGCTTTCAGAAGTCTCACCTTCCTCAGAAAAGACCCAGTGATTCAAAAAATTAAAACCCATCCTCCTGAATCAATTCTTGGACCATATTCTTGTTTTTCTCTACTTGCTCGCTCATAGCACTGCAAATATTGCAGAAATTATAACCTTTGAAATCCTGCTTTTTTAATCTACTGCCTAAATTCTTAAACTCTGATACAAGCCCTTCTCCCTCATTCTACCTATATCATTGATATCAGTGGTGTGGAGGTGCTGGTGTTGGACTGGGGTGGGCAAAGTTAAAAATCTCATAACACCAGGTTATAGTCCAACAGATTTATTTGTAAGTATAAGCTTTTGGAAAGCTGCTGCTTCGTCAGGTGGCTAGTTAGGCAGATCGTAGAATGCAGAATTTGTAGTAAATGTGTCATTGCAACTGACACGATGTATTGAACAAACCTAGTCTTTAATCACTTAGAATGGGGATGCAGGTTTTGATTGATTAATATTTAAATCACAGAACTTCTTTCAAGTCAAATTCTTGAGATAACTCAAGGTTTTATATTTTAAAAAAGGAGACATCTCAGCTCAGAGATGCATTAAAGTTGTGTCTGTATCCCAACCTTGAGTCAGAATGGTTCTATTTCCAAAGTTGGAATTTATAAAATGTCACATTGACTGACTGACTACAAACTGTGTGTTTTTGAACAAAATGGAATGTATCTACAAATGCAGGTTCACCCCATAGACATATATATTTGTGTGAAAGAGAGAGAGAAAAAGAGTGTGTACGTAAGTGTGAGAGAGAGGTGGGGAAGGATATGTAGTGGGTGCGCAAGTGTAACTGATTTATATGCTTATAAGAAGATGTGTGCATCTGTGTGAGGAGGAGAACAAGGCACCCCTATAGTTCATACTTGATCCTCTTTGACTGCCTGGTAGTCACCTAATCTCTCATTGCCTCTGGTCACTTGATCTGCAGTGTAACCATCCCCCTAAATGTGCTGTCCATTTCACTCTCAGCCACGTGATATGGCACAGTGTCTCCAGCCAACACTCGAGCTCCAAAGCCTGAAGCTCAAGTTTCTACAGTTAGGAGCACTTCCTTTAGGTCCTTTTGGTTTAAATTAAATCATATAGGTATGTAGTAATTTATCTTGAAAACCCAAACTGACAGAAAATAATTCGATACTCTCTGCTAAACTTGAATGCAGCAGTAAGGGGGTGTTTCACTATCTAAATTTCAGTTCCATGGATGAGACATTAAATTTGAGGAAGCAGTCAGAGCTATTCTTAGTCATTACAACATAGGTCCAGCCCATGCTGGCTTTCTGTGGAATAATATGGTTTGCCATATTTCCCTATTCCACCTGCAGCCTGACATGGTCATCTGTTTCTTCCCACCCCTCTCAAACAGGTGACTATCGAACTTCCTTGTGATTTACGTCAATTTCTTTTTCACCTTTTAGTGTCTTTAAAATGTAATTAAGTCTTGTTTCTGTCTAATCCCTTCAACTTTTGCCAGTTTAAGGATTTATTTGGAAGCTTTGTAGGATTCGTCAAAGACCTGATATAGTGCAGCCTACAGTGCTGAAATATATGAAATCAAATAATAACCCAGATCCCTTCTTTCGCACTAAAACAAAGCACTGCAGATGTTGGAAATGTGAAATAAAACCGCTAATGTGATCTCCCAGTTCAGGAAAGGTAGGAGACACAAAACTGGAAACTACAGGCAAGTCAGCCGAGCATCTATCATTGGGAAAGTGCAAGAGTCCGTGCTGAGGAAGAAATAGCAGAACATTGAGAAAAGCTTAGTGCAATCAAGTGTAGTTTTGAGAAAGGGAAACTGTGTTTGACAACTTTACAAAAGTTCTTTTGGGATGTAATGAGCAGAGTTGATCAACTGGAACCGGTAGATCAAGTGTATTTGTATTTCCAGAAGGTATTTGATTAAAAAAACATAAATAGTCATTGCACAATGTAGGAGCTCGCAGATTAATTCTGTACTGTATTAGCATGGATTGAGAGTTGATTATTTGCTATTTATAGTCATCACCTAGAAGTGGGTGGTGGAGGGGAGCAATGTAAGGTGTAATGTATACAAATTTTCTAACCTCACATAAATTGATAGGATGGTATGTTGTAATGAAAACATGAGGAATCTTCAAGGGGCTATAGGTAGGTAGATTGAATGAGTGCATGGACAAAAATTGGACAGCTGGAGCTTTAATGTAGGAAAAGGTGAGGTTGTGCACTTTGATAAGGAGCTCAAAAAAGATTCACAGACTAATTCTTGGAATAAAGGAAGGGGTATCCTTATATTAAAAAAAAATGGCTAAACAGGTTTGTTCATTAGAGTTTAGAAGCATGACATACAAGACCGAAGGGATTTGAAAGGGTAGATATTGAGAAGCTGTTTCACTGGTGAGGAATTTCAAACGAGGGAGCATAGTTACAGAATGAGGAGAAACTCATTTAAAACTGAGATGTAAATGAATTTCATGCCCCAGAGAGTAGTGAATGTATGGAATTGTCTACTCCAGAGAATTGCGGATTCTAGATCATTGGGAGTAAGTTTTGAGAGGGGTAGTAGATAGATTTTTGAAATATTGAGGAGTTGAGAGCTATGATCAGCTGGCATAAAGAAGGAGTTGAGACATGGGGCAGATCAACCATGATCTTATAGAATGGTGCTACACAGTTGAGGGGCTGAAAGGCCTAATTCTCCTATTTCTTTTCTATTCAAAGGAGATGATCCTGGAAATATTCATCATTAACTGTGGACAGACTAACAGAGTTCTGATGAAGGATCATCAAGCCAAATTGTTAATACTGTTTCTCCCCACAAGTAATAGCTGACTTCTTGAGTGTTGCCAATAATTTATGTTTTTGTTACATTGGCTATCCTCCAGTCTCCTGGGACCTCGCCTGTGGCTAAAGAGGTTATAAAGATCTCCGTCAAGGCCCCAGCAAACTCCTCCCTTCATCAGTTTCTTGGGATAGATCCCATCACACCCTGGGGATTCATCTACCTACATGTTTTTCAACACCACCCCTTTCTTAATATCGGCATGCTGTAGAATATCAACATACCCCTGTCTAATCTTACTATCTCATCCATGTCCTTCTCCTTCACCCACTTCCTCTGGTTCAATGCATAAGTTCCTTCTTTGTCCTTGAGTGAACCTGCCTTTTCCCTAGCTACTCTCTTGCTCCAAATGTACATATAAAATGCTTTGGGATTCCCCTTAATCCTATTTGCCAAGAACATTTCACATCCCCTTTTGGGCCTCTTTATTCCTTGTTTAATTTCTTTGCTGCTTGCTTTATCTTCCTCAAGGGCTTTTCTGATTTCAGTTTTGCAAACCTTGCATGTGCCTCCTTTTTTCTTTTTGATTAATCTTATAATATTTCATTACATCCAGTGTTCCTGAATCTTGCCAGCTTATTTTTCATCCTCACTGGAACATGCTGGTCCTGAACTCTGATTAACTAGCCTTTGAATGACTCCCAAATGTCAGATGTAGATTTACCCTCAAATAGTCTTCCCTAATTTAATTTCCCCAGTTCCAGTCTAATGCTGTAATAACTGGCCTTGAGCAGTTTCGCCCAAGGGCCAGTTTTATCCTTATCCTTATCTATCATAAAACTTAGGGAATTATTATCACTGTTCCGAAAATGCTCCCCACTGAAACTTTGCTCACCTGGCAAGGCTCATTCCTCAGTACAAAGTCTAGTACGGCCTCTTCCCTAGTTGGATTATCTACATATTGTTTCAGGAAACAAGCCTGTGTGCACCTAACAAATTCTGTCCCACCTAAGATCCTGCTACAAAGGAGTCTGAGTCAGTATTGGAGAAATTAAAGTAATCCACCACAACAACTCTGATATTTTACATCTTACCATGATTTGCTTACAAACCTGTTCCTCTATCTCCGACTGGCAGTTGGAGGCCTACAGTAAAACCCAGTAATATTGACTGTACCTTTCTTGTTCACAAGTTCCATCCATATGGCTTTGCGAGTTGAGCCCTCAGATGTCACAGCTGCACATTCTCCACATCAGAAATGCAATTTCCCCACTTGTTTTACATACCCTTCTATCACACTGAAACATCTAAACCCTGGAACATTGAGCTGCCGGTTCTGCCTTTCTCTCAACCAAGTTTCTATCTGGTTACAGCATGGTAGTTCAACATACTAAAACAGGCTTTAAGTTTATCTGTCTTATTGTTACATTCCTTGCATTAAAGTACTCATTTTAGCCTGCCAGTACCACCGTGTTCATTAACCTGGCACTGCCAGTTAGAACATAGAACAATACAGTACAGGCATGGGCCGTTATGCCCATGATATGCCAAACATAACGCCACGTTAAACTGATCCTTTCTGCCTGTCCTTGGTCCACATCTCTCCATTCCTTGCATATTCATGTGCTTATCTAAAAGTCCCTTAAACTCTCCTATCATATTTCCCTCCCACTACCATCCCTGGCAGCATGTTCCAGAGACCTACGACTGTGTTTTTAACAAAACTTGGCCCCTCATATCTTCTTTGAACCTTCCTCTCTCACCTTAAATGCATGCGCCTTTATATTAGACATTTCAATTCTGGGCAACAGATTGTGACTGCCAACCCTATCCATGCATCTCATAATTTTATACACTTATAGCAAGATTCCCCTCAGCTTGCGACACTCCAGAGAAAACAGCCCTAGTTTTTCTAGTCTCTCCTTATAGCTCATGCCCTCTAATCTAGGCAGCATCCTTGTAAATCTCTTCTGCACCCCCTCCAAAGCTTCCACGTCCTTCCTGTAATGTGGTTACTGAACACTGAATGAAGTGTGGCCTAATCAAAGTCTTTTAAAGCTGCTGCATGACACCTGGTCTCTTGTACTCAATTTACCTACCAATAAAGGCGAGCATGTTATATGCTTTCTTTGTCACCTTATCTACTTGCATGGCCACTTTCCGGGAACTATGAACTTGAAACCCAAGATCCCTTTGAACGTCAGTGTGCTTCAGGGTCCTGCCATTAACTGTATACTTTTCCTTAACATTTGGTCTCCCAAAGTACTGCATCTCATACTTTTCCAAAATAAACTATCATCTACCATTTTTTCGACCATACCTGCAACTGATCTATATCCCGTTGTATTCTTTGAAAACCTTCTGCACTCTGCACAAACTCCACCGATCTTTGTATCATCTGCAAACTTAGTAAGCCACCCATCTATATTTTCATCCAAGTCATTTATACATAAATCACATAAATCAGAAGTCCCAAAACAGATCCCTGCAGAACACCAGTAGTCCCCAACCTGCAGCCAGGAAAGCACCCTTCCATCTATGTTCTCTGCCTTCTACTGGCAAGCCAATTGTGAATCCAAGCAGCCAAGTCACCTGGATGCCATGCATTTTAATTTTCTGAATGAGCCTACCATCAGGGAGTTTGTTGAAAGTCTTACTAAAATTCACGTAGGCAGCATCCACTGCTCTACCCTCGTGGATTATATTCATCATGTCCTTGAAAAATTGAATCATGTTAGTAAGACATGAGCTGCCCTACACAAAGCCATGCTGACTGTCCCTAATTAGACCATGCTTTTCCAAATGCGCGCAAATCCTATCCCAAAGAACTCTTCCCAACCACCGATGTGAGACTCACTAGTCTACAGTTTCCTGGATTACCCTCATTTCCCTTCTTGAACAGATGAATGGTATTAGCTATTTGCCTGTTCTCTGGGACCTGTCCAGTGGCTAGCAAGGATATGAAGATCGTGGTCAAGACCCCAACAATCTTCTCTCGTGCCTCTCTCAATAACATAGAACATAGAAGGATACAGCGCAGTACAGGCCCTTCGGCCCTCGATGTTGCGCCGACCGAATCCTACCTAACCTATACTAGCCCAATAACTTCCAAATGCCTATCCAATGCCCGCTTAAATGACCATAAAGAAGGAGAGTTCACCACTGATACGGGCAGGGCATTCCATGAACTCACAACCCGCTGTGTGAAGAATCTACCCCTAACATCTGTCCTATACCTACCACCCCTTAATTTAAAGCTATGTCCCCTAGTAACACCTGACTCCATTAGCGGTAAAAGGTTCTTAGTATCTACCCTATCTAAACCCATAATCATCTTATACACTTCTATCAGATCTCCCCTAAACCTTCTCTTCTCCAATGAGAACAGCCCCAAGTGCCTCAGCCTTTCCTCATAAGATTTTCCTACCATTCCAGGCAACATCCTGGTAAACCTCCTCTGCACTCGTTCTAAAGCTTCCACATCCTTCCTATAGTATGGCGACCAAAACTGCACACAATACTCCAGATGAGGCCGCACCAGAGTCTTATACAACCGCAACATGACCTCAGGACTCCGGAACTCAATTCCTCTGCCAATAAAGCCCAGTACACCATATGCCTTCCTCACAGCACTATTTACCTGGGTGGCAACTTTCAGAGATCTGTGTACATAGACACCAAGATCCCTCTGCTCATCCACACTACCAAGTAGCCTACCATTAGCCCAGTAATCCATCATCTTGTTATTCCTACCAAAGTGAACGACTTTGCACTTAGCTACATTGAATTCCATTTGCCACATTTCCGCCCAGCTCTGCAACTTATCTATATCCCGCTGTAACCTACCACTTCCTTCCTCACTATCCACAACTCCACCGACTTTTGTGTCATCCGCAAACTTGCTTACCCAGCTTTCAAGTCCTTCCTCTAGATCATTTATAAAGATAACAAAAAGCAATGGTCCCAAAACAGATCCTTGTGGTACACCGCTAGTAACTGCGCTCCAAGATGAACATAATCCATCAACTACTACCCTCTGTCTCCTTCCAGCCAGCCAATTCCTAATCCAAACCTCTAATGTATCCTCAATGCCATACCTCCGAAGTTTTAGCATTAGCCTACCATGGGGAACCTTATCGAACGCCTTACTAAAATCCATATACACAACATCTACTGCTTTACCCTCATCCACTTCCTTAGTCACCTTCTCAAAGAACTCAATAAGGTTTGTGAGGCACGACCTGCCCTTCACAAAACCATGCTGGCTATCCCTGATCACATTATTCCTACCCAGATGTTCATAAATCTTATCCCTTACCATTCTCTCTAAGACTTTGCCCACCACTGAAGTCAGACTCACTGGCCTATAGTTACTAGGGCTATCCCTACTCCCTTTCTTGAACAATGGGACCACATTCGCTATCCTCCAGTCCTCTGGTACTATTCCCGTTGACAACGACGACATAAAAATCCAGGCCAATGGCTCTGCTATCTCCTCCCTAGCTTCCCATAGGATCCTGGGGTAAATGCCATCAGGCCCAGGAGACTTATCTATATTCATCCTTTCCAATATTCCCAAAACCTCTTCCCTGCATATTTCCAGGGCATCCATTCTAATTATTTGTGATTCCATATTCACATCAGCAACAGTGTCCTGTTCCTGAGTGAATACTGATGAAAAGTACTGATTTAATGTCTCTCCAATCTCCTCCGCCTCCACACACAACTTCCCACTACTATCCTTGACTGGACCGATACCTACCCTAGTCATCCTTTTATTCTTGACATACCTATAGAAAGCCTTTGGGTTTTCCCTAATCCTACCAGCTAAAGACTTTTCATGTCCCCTTCTCGCTTCTCTTAGCTCCCTCTTTAGCTCCTTCCTGGCTACCTTATAACTCTCAATCGCCCCTACTGAACCTTCACGCCTCATCTTTACATATGCCGCCTTCTTCCCTTTCACAAGGGACTCCAATTCCTTACTAAACCACGGCTGCCTCACAAGGCCCTTTACACCATGCCTGACTGGTACATACCTATCGAGGACACGCAGTAGCTGCTCCTTGAACACTCCCCACGTCTCATTAGTGTTCTTCTCTTGAAGCCTGTTTTTCCAATCCACACATCCTAAGTCATGCCTCACTGCATCATAATTTCCCTGCCCCCAGCTATAGCTCTTGCCCTGCGGCACACGATTATCCCTCTCCATCACTAAAGTAAAACTCACCGAGTTGTGGTCACTGTCCCCGAAGTGCTCACCTACCTCCAAGTCTAACACCTGGCCTGGTTCATTACCTAGAACCAAATCCAATATAGCCTCCCCTCTTGTTGGCCTGTCGACATATTGTGTCAGGAAACCCTCCTGCACACATTGTACAAACACCGACCCATCTAATGAACTCGAGCTATAGCTCTCCCAGTCAATATCTGGGAAGTTAAAGTCCCCCATAACAACCACCCTGCTACCTTCACTCTTTTCCTGAATCATCCTCGCAATATTATCCTCTACTTCTCTAGGACTATTAGGAGGCCTGTAGAAAACACCTAACAGGGTGACCTCACCTTTCCTATTTCTAACCTCAGCCCAAACTACCTCAGATGGCAAGTCCTCTTCCATCGTCCATTCCACTGCTGTGATACTGTCTATGACAAGTAATGCCACGCCTCCCCCTTTTTTACCCCCATGTCTGATCCTACTAAAACATTTGAACCCTGGAACGTGCAACAGCCATTCTGGTCCCTGTTCTACCCACGTCTCTGTAATGGCCACAACATCGAAGTCCCAGGTACCAACCCACGCTGCAAGTTCACCTACCTTATTCCTTATACTTCTGGCATTGAAGTATACACACTTCGATCCACCTTTCTGGTTACAGGCACCCTCCTTAGAGATCGCTGCATTATTCCTAACCTCCCTACACTCAAGGTCCTGTACCCTAAAGCTACAGTCCTGGTTCCCATGCCCCCGCGGAGTTAGTTTAAACCCTCCCAAAGAGCACTAGCAAACCTCCCCCCAAGGATACTGGTGCCCCTCAGGTTCAAGTGTAGACCATCCTTTTTATAGAGGTCCCACCTTCCCCAGAAAGGACCCCAGTTGTCCAGAAACCGGAATCCCTCCCTCCTGCACCATCCCTGTAGCCACGCATTTAACTGCTCTCTCTCCCTGTTCCTCGACTCTCTATCACGTGGCACGGGTAACAAACCAGAGACTACAACTCTGTTTGTTCTAACTCTGAGCTTCCAACCTAGCTCCCTGAAAGCCTGTCTGACATCCTCACCCTTCTTCCTACCTATATCGTTGGTGCCAACGTGGACCACGATCTGGGGCTGCTCCCCCTCCCCCTTAAGGACCCGGAAAACACGATCAGCGACATCACCTAGCATGCTCCACAATAATCTCACTATACTCCATATCTTCCTCCTGGGTGAATACTGACACAAAGTATTCATTTAGGAGCTCACCTATGTCCTCTGTCTCCAGGCATAAGTTCCCTGCTATATCCTTGAGATTCTCTTTAACCCTACTTGCTAAGGTCATTTCTTGGCCCTTCCTTGCTCTCCTGATTCACTGCTTGAGTTTTTTTCCTGCTTGCTTTTTGGATACTGTTGGCGGGTGGAGGAGGGTGGATAGCCTCATGGAAGTATAACAGCAGCAGCTGGCCTCTGGCATGACACCTGGCTTTGCTGTCGAGTACAGTCAGACAAATTCCAAATGAGCGACAGTGGTAGGAGACTTGCCAGTTAGGGGCATAGGCAAGTGTTTCTGTGCTGCATTTGAAATTTTAAACCTTACATGTGCTTTTTTCCTTTTGACTAAATTCACAACGTCCCTGGTTATCTAAGGGTCCCTCACCTTGTCATCCTTGTCCTTCCTCTTCATTAGAACATGCTGGTCCTGAACGCTGACCAGTAGGTCTTCAAACAGTTCCTGCTTCATACTGATGTAATTTGCCCTCCCCACTTTACTACCTTCCTGCAAGGTCGTGATTTATCCTTATTCATAGCTATCTTAAAACTTATGGAGTTGTGATCATTGTTTCCAAAATGCTCTCCCAATGAAAGGTCAGTCACCTGGTCAGGCTCATGAGCCAATACAAGGTCAATATGGCCCTTCCTCCAGTTGGACATACTGTTTCAAGAAACCCTCTTGCATGCACCTAACAAATTCTGCCCCATCTAAGCCACTTGTTCGAAGGAAGTCCTAGTTAATATTAGGAAAATTAAAGTCATCCACTGTGAGAACTCTCTTTATTGCATCTTTCCATAATTTGCCGACATATTTGTTCCTCGGTGTCTCCGTAGTTGTTGCGGGGGTGGGGGGGGTGGCCTATGGTATAATCCTTTCAGAATCATTGCACACATATTGCCTCAGTGAATGAGCCCTCCAGTATGTCCTCTGTGAATGCAGATGTGATGTTCTCCTTGATTAGTAATGCAAGTCTTCCACCTCTTTTTACCTCCCTCTCTATCTCATCTAAAGCAACTAAAATCTGAAACGTTGAGCAGCCATCCTGACCCCTTTCAACCAAGTCTCTGTAATAGCCAAAAGTTAGACCCTGGATCAGTTTGTAGGACTAAATTCATTTGCCTTACCCATAATACTCCGTGCATTGAAATAAGCACACTTCACCCCATCAGTTGTATCATGTTCATTTACCTGTACTGCCTGTCCTTCCTTTCAGACTTACTGGTCCTAACATGTACCTTCCCCTCAATACCTCCAGTTGCTGATTTGCTGCTCTGGTTCCCAGGCCCCTGCCACTCTAGTTTAAACTGAGTGGCACTAGTGAGCCTCCCTGCGATGCTATTGGTTTTCTTCTGGTTTAGGTGTAACCCATCCTTCTTACACAGTTCACTTCAGTCCCAGAAGAGATCCCGATGATCCACAGGTTCTGCCAGGTCTTTCTTTTTTTTTGATTCCACAGTAACATCTTGTTTCATGCTGTTAAAATGGTATAATGACAGGGGATCAATAAATTGAACCCACCAGCATTTCTGATCCAAGGGGTTTTCTCACTGATGTTCTTACATTATTCTTTACTAGGCAGAGAGCTTAATATTTAATTCCATTGGCTCGGTCAAATTTTTTGAACTCCCTTCCTAACAGCACTCTGAGTATACCCACACCACATGTTGAGAGTGGTTCAAGGGCAGTTCGCCACCACTTTCTCAAAGGCAGGCAATAAATTCTGGTCTGGCCAGCGACACCACATCCCATTTAAAAAAAAATGAAAAATAAAATGACTATCAAAGATTTCAGAACAGTGGCTGTTTCTTTTCCCACCTGTTTAGTGCTACTGCCTATGACAAATTTATATTAGAATGAATTCTAATCTTAATTTTGAGAGACTTGATGAAGAATTTGTAAAATAAGGAATGCTGGAGGGAAATAGTTGAAAATGAGCAGTTCATTGCTCAGCTAATTCTGCTGCAATTGTTTGTACTCATTACCTTTCAAAAGGTTGTTTTCTGCAGTCTGATCAGTGGGGCTTTGGTTGCTGCTGGTTACATCAAGGGAGCACAGTGATTAGCTCTTTATTGCATCCAGTGGGAAATTCATCTGAAGGTCAAAGTTTCTATGCCAGCACACAGTTGGTGGACATTGAGGGAACATCCTGAATAGCAATTGGTTTTATGTAATTAAATGAATGAAAGTATGCGTGACAGTTTTTAATTGTGGTGAAATTGCACAATATTTAAACATTTAAAATCAGCCTAAACATGCAAAACAACATACTTAGTGGTTTAGCATTGATCATAAATGGATATTAGCCTTAACTTTAAAAATTTATAACCTTACTGTGAATTCAGGGCGTGAAAAGGTTTATGTGGTGAATGACCCAATTGTCTCTATGGCAGCAGTTTAATATATAGGTGTTGTGATGATCTATTATCCAAAATATTAATTGATGATATCGGCTAAGCATATATGTTAAACTTATCAAACATTCTTTTCAAAACAGCAGTGTACAACAGCAACAAGATGTTGCCTTTGTGTGGAGCACTAGTTACTTGAATGGAGTCTACAGTGCTATCAGATTTTAGGTAGAAAATGTATTGGTTTTAAACATGGACTATCAGAGAGAACTTGTCACAGGGGCAAAAGCTTTTTCCCTTTCTCTCTCTCTGAAATCCTTCTCATTGAGCTTTGGATGTTGAAAACCCGTTGGAAGATCTCATCACTGAAAGTGAAGGGTTCTTAAAGAATAGGTCTGAATCAATGCTAGTGTTTCCAGAAAATAGAAGCTAGCCTGCAATAACTGATGTTGGGAGCAGCCCTAGTACCAGTAACTTGAGAAAAGTGACTTTGGCTGCAAACCAGCATTGGACAATCTGTGAATAAGTCACTTTTTCTGAATTTAACTGTTAGCTGGCCACATTGTTTTTAAGGTGATACTTTGCAAGCTTTTGTTTCTTTTCCAGGCTTGGCAGGATAGTGGAGATGTGAGAAAGTTGTAGGTATATAATCTCATTCAAGAAGAGTAGTTGAGCATAGTTGGACAGGAAAGGAATCGGTCTCTCCCTCCTACCTTGGACTTAACATAGACAGCAGCTTGATTCAGTATATGCTGGTCATGTGTTATATGCTTACAAAATCCAAGTAGTTACATCCAGCAAAACAAGATTTGTCCCTGTTTGCAGCCTCAGATTCAAATAATTCTGAGTTTGACAAAGTTCTCAGGAATGCCTTACTTCCATATTTCTTTTTGTTGTGCACCATTAAAAGCTGACTTTAAATCTGTGAAGGTTGTAGCAATGAATTTATAAATTTCTCCAAGGTCTGTCTCATTGCAAACAGTTGATCAAACCTACATAGTCTCAGTCTTAAAACTGAACTTGTTGTTCTGTGAAGTCGCACTTCTAAATCGCTTTTCCTTCTCTTTTGCAGTATACTGAATAAGCCGACTCCTCTAATTACATATTTTTTAAGTTTTCCAGTCTTCAGTACTTGGGCGTCACAACTTAAACAGCTCTGCAAAACAGTTCACAGAGAATTATTCATGGAAATTGCAGGATTGTTCTGAATTTATTGATTTATGTAAACCAAAAAGCTTTCATCATTTTATGTTTATCTGGGTGAAATCCAGAAACAACAGAATTATGCAGACAACTTGGAACTATATCCTTCAATATTTTTCAGTTCTGTTCCAAACTAAGGCTATTTAATTATGTGCAGCGTTTCCACAACATAGAGTCATAGAAAGTACACCTCGGAAACAGACCCTTCAGTCCAACCAGTGTATGTCAACCAGATAGCACAACCTAATCTAGTCCCATTTGCCAGCTCTTGGCCAATATCCCTCTAAACCCTTCCTATTCATAGACCGTCTAGATGTCTTTTAAATGTTGCAATTAAATGAGCCTCCACCACTTCCTCTGGCAGCTCATTCCATCCATGCGCAGCCCACTGCTTGGAAAAGTTGCTCCTTGGGTCTCTTTTATATCTTTCCCCTCTCACCCTAAGCTGATGCCCTCTAGTTTGGACTCCCCCACCCAGGGAAAAAACTTTCTGTTTATCCTGTCCATGCCCCTTATGATTTTCTAAACCTCTATAAGGTCACCCCTCAGCCCCCAACTCTCCAGAGAAAACAGCCTCAGCCTATATAGCCTCTGTCTATAGCTCAAATCCTCCAACCCTGGCAACACCCTTTCAAGTTTCACAACATCCTTCCAATAGGAAGGAGAGCAGAATTGCAAGCAATATTCCAAATTATTATCCGTTCATTTTTTTTAATAAGTTCCATAATGCCCTAGGCCAGGAATTTCAATTTAATCTGTGATCAAATAAAATTATCATGAGTGTCACTTAGAGTCAACTGAATTTTAACATAAAAATAATAATGATGAAGAGAAGAAAGAATGACCTCAACATTGTAAATTACAGGAGGCATGAAGCAGAAGCTTAATTTTAGACATAGTTAATATTTTGCAGTGACCGCTGATGGGACATTGTTTACAGAGTATGGTGAATTCTTACATCTATTCTTAGATTGTGCAGGCAATAGGAACAGCTGATTGTAGACAGCCATAGATTCTAGTTTTGCCATTGGTTTAATGATCCTTTTTCCTTCATTCATGCCCCCCTTCCTAGCTCATGCGTAGCATCTGTCATCCATCTTTAATTGGAGGTGGGTGTTCATTTTTTAATTTTGATTGGGAGTTCTATTTATATTTTAGGATGAACTCTCTGATGCCAGCCAGGCCTCCAGCTTGGTGCCAACAAATCCAAATACTCCAATATCAGTCCCACCAGACCCTGCTGTGGGTGATTCAGCTTCTCCAAGAAAGGAAAGCTTGAAGGCTGAAGGGTTGTCAAAAAATTTAAACCAAGCAAGCAAGAAACCAGACAGCAAGAAAAATATTGATGTGCAGGTACAGCAGGAGACCAGAACTTTAGCAGTTGGTAAGTGCCTTATTCAAACCAAATTTTATTCTGAAGGAATTGAGAAACATTTGTTTTCCCAATGTTGATGACATCTCAACTTTCCTGCTTCCTTACTCTCCTATTCTACAAAGATTTTCAAATTGTTATAGGTGCCAAAGTCTTGCATATTTCTCTCAAATTGGTTTATATATTTTCCTCATATATCTTGGGAGGAATAAACCTGATTGACATAGGGTTTGGAACATGGGTATATTGAAAATATCACCTTCAGCTGGGAGATGTGGTCATGGTGTGGAATGCTGGGTCTGTAGGAATATACAGACATATGAACTAGAAGCAGAAGCAGGTCATTCAGGCCATCAAGTCTGCAATGAGATCATATCTAATTTGTTTGTGTTTTGAATTCCACATTCCCATCAGTAATCTTTTATTCTTGCTAGGTAGTGGATTCAATCTGTTTACGAGTAAAAAATGAGGTCTGCAGATGCTGGAGATCACAGCCGAAAATGTGCTGCTGGTTAAAGCACAGCAGGTCAGGCAGCATCTCAGGAATAGGGAATTCGACGTTTCGAGCATAAGCCCTTCATCAGGAATAGAATATTCTTTCATTCCATCTCACTGCCTTCTAAGACTGAGTTTCAAAATTGCACAACCCTTGGAGAGAACAATGTTCTGATCTGTTGTAAAAGGAAAACTCTTTAATTTTTAAATACTGCCCCATAGTTATGGACTTAGCACAAAAGGAAATATCATTCCACATTCATCTGTAAATGAATCTTATAAACTTCAATCAAATTACCTCTCAGTCTTGTAAACTCCATAAAAACAGCCCACACTGTCCAATATTTTCTGTTATGATCACTGCTTACTCCAGGTAGTAATTCAGTAAATCTTCTCTCAACCACGTCCAAAGCATTTGTGCCTTTAAATAAAGAGACCAAAACTGTATTTACTCCAGATGAGTTTTTACTGATGCACTGTATAATTGAAGTATAAAAATGTACTTTTCTGTTCAGTGCCTCTCATACTAAAGGACAGCATCCCTCCCAATTTTGATTCATTCACAGGATGTGGACATTGCTGCCTGAGCCAGCATTTATTGCCCATCCTTAGTTGCTTTTGAGAAGATGGTGGTGAGCTGCCTTCTTGAACCGCTGCAGCCTATTTGGTCTAAGTAGACCAACAAAGCCGTTAAAGAGGGAGTTCTAGGATTTTGACCCAGTAACAATGAAGGAATGACAATATTATATCATTATATAAATTGATATGTCAGGATAATAACTAACTGCATATTATTTTTCTGTAACGTGCACACTCGAACACCCAAATTCCTCTACACCGTCGAATTCCATGGACTGCAAATTTATCAGCCTGCTTTTGTTCCCCTCATCTAAACAGTTGATCTAAATTTTAAAAAGCTGAGGCTCAAGCGCAGACCTCTATGGACTCCACTCACAGCATCAGAGAAAGGTCCTTTCATGCCCTGCTGGCTCGCAGAAAAACGATCTTCTTTCCATACTGTATTTGGACAGTAACTTTTTATGTGGAACCTTATCAAATTACTTCAGGAAATCCAACTAGGATACATCTACAGACTCGCCATCGTCCCCACATGTTACTCCCAAAGAACTCCAATAAATTAGTTAATTTTTTTTCTGAAACCGTTCTTCTCTAAATATTACCATTGAGTTTTTCTCATTGTCTTTAGAAGTTATATTTGCTGCTTTATGATATGGTAGAACCTTCAGTATTAGTTTTCCAAAATTTAACACATCTAAAAGGTAAAGTCATCAAATTCCCAGAGGACCATAGGGTCCCTCTTTAATGAGAAAGAGAAAGGTGACTGGTGGTGAGTTTAACCTGAGAGTCAGCACGCCTCAGGTGAAGGGTGAGGTTGAGAAGGCAGGACATGGTGACCTCAGCTGGTGCAAGAATTGAACCCATGCTATTGGCATCATTCTGTATCGCAAATCAGCCAATTCAGTTAACCAACCCCATCCACCACATCTGTTATTTCATTTCCACCTCTTAAGACCATAAGATGACTTCAACAGGAGCTGTTAATTATCAGGGAATTATCAGCTTGCAGCTCCATCAATTTGTATGCTAGTATTTCCTAGTGATGCTTCTGCCACCTGATTTACACCTGGAGTATTTTTTAAATCCTCTTTTAAATGAATGCATCATTTGTTAATTTCATCTTCCATTTCGTTATTGTCCACTATTAAGTGCTCATTTTTCCTCTCTATAACATTCATGTTACTTGCTGTTTAGTTTTTAAAAACCTGTAGAAACACTAGCTATCTGGTTTTGCATTTCTAGGTAGTTTCCCATGCTGCAATTTCTTTCTAATTAATGTTTAGGCATTCTGTGCCTTTTTTTAATCTGTTGGGGATTAGTGTGATGACAACTGCATGGGTTCAGTTCTGTTACTGGCTGAGGTCACTATCAAATTCTGCCCTCTCAATTTCTTCTCTCACCTGAGGCATGGTCATCCTCTAAACCACCACCAGTCACTTCTCTAATGAGAGTGAGTTCTGTGGTCCCCTGAGACTATAGTGACTTTACCTTTTACATTCTCATCATGTGGGTGGCACGGTGGCACAGTGGTTAGCACATCTGCCTCACAGTGCCAGAGACCTGGGTTCAATTCCTGCTTCAGGCGACTGACTGTATGGAGTTTGCACATTTTCCCCGTGTCTGCGTGGGTTTCCTCTGGGTGCTCCGGTTTCCTTCCACAATCCAAAAATGTGCAAATTAGGTGAATTGGCCATATTAAATTGCCCGTAGTGTTAGGGGCAGGGGTAAATGTAGGGGAATGGGTCTGGGTGGGTTGCACTTCGGCGGGTCAGTGTGGACTTGTTGGGCCGAAGGGCCTGTTTGCACACTGTAAGTAATCTAATCTCTTCTAATCTAAGAATCTAATCTAATTTGAATTGCCACTCATTGTAGTGTTTTGTCCATAAGTTTAATACGATCCTTATTTCGTTGATCATGGGCAATGTACCCTTTCCTTAGAAGTTTTGATGATAATAGGAATATACTTATTTTAAGCATCCTCAAGGAGACACTTAAATGTTTGCCACTGCTTTTCAATTGATCAGTCCCTTTGCCTAGTGACCCAGTTCACTCTTGCTAGCTCAGCTTTCATGCCCTCATAAATGGGCACCTGGATGTTTCAAAAGTTATGATCCCTCCTCGAAAAGCAATTTATGTAAATAAGGGAAAGCGAACTTAATCAATGAATAAAAGCAGTGTTTTGTTTTCTATAGAATACAATTTTCTCAATGGCTGCAGCATTATTGTGTTTGGGGGTTAAATTAATATGTTAGTCATATCAATTATTTTAGAACAGTTTGCTGCAACAACAGCATTGCAACACACAAGGGCTGCAATCTAGCTCGGTGATTAGCACTGCTGCCTTAAAATGCTGGGGACCCAGGTTTGATTCCACCCTTGGGCACCCGTCAGTGTGGAGTTTGCCCATTCTCCCTGTGTCTGTGTTGGTTTCCTCCCACAGTCCAAGTGTTGCAGGTAAGGTGGATTGGGCCATACTAAATTGCTCATCGTGTCCAGGGATGTGAAGACTATGTAGATTAGCCATGGGATATGCAAACATTGGATCTGAATGGGATGCTATTCGACAGGTGAGTGTAGACCCGAAAGGCCAAATGGCCTGCTTCCACACTCTAGGGATTTGATGATTCAATGCGTTTTTGCATATTACTCTTCTGTATTGATTCCAAACTTATTGCTGAATTTTAGAAGCTCTTACTGTTTAATTAAATAACCTCACTTGGAATCACACAATAAAAGCATTCTTCCTTATGGGTAGTGTGACTTGGGTTTTACAAAATAGTGTAACCATTTGAAACTGACCACCACTATTCCTGAGAATCATAAAGGTGTCTTGTGTCTTGTGTTTTCTGCATAAATAACCTGTAGGTGTGACTAATAAAAATAAGAGCTGATTATAAAAGTACTGAGACTTTGAGCTTGCATATCCTCTTTTGGAAGTCTGATGCATACCTGTTAATGCCTAGTATCTCTGATCTTGTTTGTTGCAACAATAAAATAATAAATGACCAATGATCTCTTGTTGTAAGAAAGGGACCTGCAGGCTCATAGCTAACAAGGAATTCATTCGCAAGGTTTGTAGCTCAGGTTGAGGTTGAGGGGGTAGGTTTGCTCGCTGAGCTGTAGGTTTGATATCCAGATGTTTCATTACCTGGCTAGGTAACATCATCAGTGGTGACCTCCAAGTGAAGCGAAGCTGTTGTCTCCTGCTTTCTATTTATATCTTTCTCCTGGATGGGGTTCCTGGGGTTTGTGGTGATGTCATTTCCTGTTCGTTTTCTGAGGGGTTGATAGATGGCATCTAGATCTATGTGCTAGATCTATGCACACACAAACGAAGCTGTATCAGAACACTATTCCAACGAGGCACCACACACTGCAGCACAGACGAACTTCGAAAAACAGAGGAGAACCACCTATACAACATATTCAAGAAGAGCGGATACTCAAAAAACACTGTGCAGATTCCTCAAGAACAAACCACGACAAGCAGACAAAGCACAGCCAGAAGCCCTAACCACCTTACCATACATCAAAGAAGTTTCAGAAATGACAGCCAGACTACTGAGACCCCTCGGAATCCTAGTAGCACACAAACCCACCAACACTCTCAAACAAAACTAACAAACTTAAAAGACCCAGTACATCCCATGGACAAAACCAACGTCATCTATAAAATTCCATGCAAGGACTGCCACAAACAGGACGAAAGTTAGCCACCAGGATACATGAACACCAGCTAGCCACAAAAAGACACAACCCCCTCTCCCTCATAGCCCTACACACGGATAAAAAAAACCCACCATTTCGACTGGGACAACACATCTATCCTGGGACAGGCTAAGCAAAGACATGCCAGAGAATTCCTAGAGGCTTGGCACTCCAACCACAATGCCATAAACAAGCACATAGATCTAGATGCCATCAATCAACCCCCTCAGAAAACGAACAGGAAATGACATCACCACAAACCCCAGGAACCCCATCCAGGAGAAAGATATAAATAGAAAGCAGGAGACAACAGCTTCGCTTCACTTGGAGGTCCCCACGGATGATGTTACCTAGCCAGGTAATGAAACGTCTGGATATCAAACCTACAGCTCAGCGAGCAAAGCTACACCCTAAGGAATTCATTGCTGTAGGGATAAAGCTCTTTTAAGAATATATTTTTAAATAGACATTCCACAACATAATGGAGGATAATACTGCTGGCAGCAAAGGAACACTGGCTGGGATCAACAGTTTCCAACACAATATCTGTAATGCAACCATGTCTGTGTGAACTGGTTAAATCCCGACTAGAAATAGGTGCATTTAGATTGCATCTTTGACCTATACTGAGTCAGCTGAGCATAACTGTGGTGAGAGAATGAGTTCCGCCATAGATGAGGTAGTTTGAACTATTCATAAACCTATTGGTTTCTGTTAACCCCTAGTTGAAAATACATTTATGTGGCTAGAAATAAAAATTAAGTTGGCTTGGCTTTGACATTGTCCATGGTTAAATAACTTGCTCATAGTAACCATTAAGGCTGGCACTTGAATAGCACCATGGAGTCAAGCTACCAATGTATTGGCTCTCCAGGTAGGATTGTATTTTTAAAACATTTGTCCATAGGACGTGGTGTTGTTCGGATGACCAGAATTTATTGCGCAATCCTAATGGCTATCAAGAAGGTGGTGATGAGTTGCCTTCTTGAACTGCTATCATCCAAATGGTGTAGGTGCACCGACAGTGCTGTTTGGGAGAGAGTTCTAGGATTTTGACCTAGCAACAGTGAAGGAGCAGCAATATATGGATGTCAGGATGTTGTGATTTGAAAGGGAAGATGCCCCTACTGGTGTTCCCTTGCATCTGTTGCCCTTGGTGAGTTTATGCAGTATATTTTGTAGATGGTTCATACTGTGCATCAATGGTGGAGGTGAAAAAAATCCATGGCACTGTCTAACAAGCCAGGGAACTGACTAAGTTTTCTGACCAGTTTTTATACCTGAACCAACATCGCTGCTGTCAATACGAGGAAAGGCTGAGGGCCTTGAGGCTGTTCTCGTTAGAGAGAAGAAGGTTGAGAGTTGACTTAATAGAGACCTACAAGATAATCAGAGGGTTAGATAGGGTGGACATGGAGAGCCTTTTTCCAAGTATGGGGATGGCAAACACGAGGGGGCACAACTTTAAAGTGAGGTGGGGGAGATGTCAGAGGTAATTTCTTTATTCAGAGAATGGTAAGGGTATGGAATGCTTTGCCTGCATCGGTAGTAGACTCGCCAAGTTTAAGTGCATTTAAGTCGGCAAATGGATGTACATGGAATAGTGTAGGTGGGATAGGCTTCAGATTAGTATGACAGGGTAGCGCAACATCGAGGGCTGGTAGGACCTGTACTGCACTGTAATGTTCTATGTAATAGAATGTTTTGTGCAAATTGGCTGTGAATTTTTTCCATGTTAACAGTGACTATATTTCAAATGTAATTCTTCAGCTGAACAAAGTGTTTTAGGATCCCTGGAGTCACAAAAAGTGCTGTAAAAAATGAATTTGTTCTTTCCACTTTCTTTTCGGATGGGGATAGGCATACAGAAGTGTTAAAAACAAAAACTAGTTTAAATACACCTACTGTGCTTCCTAACTTTGGACTTAAAACAGTGGTGAACACTGGGTGCCTTTCTCACACTCTGGACTATGATTGTAATGCAATGAACTATGCGCAGAAAAACGTCTCAAATGCACTCGCAGTTGAACAAATTCTGCACATTTAGGAAGTTTTAGTTCAAAACATCTGGCTTTGTTTCATCTTTACAAAAGAGCAGACATTATCTGAATTTTAATATGTTGTCTCTAAAAAACAAAACTCTTACAGTCAGCTTTTATAAACTTAGAACTTTTAAGTTATCTGCCCTAATTAAGAAATATCACCAGTTGTCGGAGTGCCCAGTTTCTGATCCTGCACCAATGGCTGAGATGCAGAATGAGAAACAATTGCAATGTTTCCTTCAAAAGTTTGCTCTGGTGGATAAGTGCGAATAGACACGACGCTGTGGACACTTCTTACTGCATGGAGGACATCATTAATGGGAATATTTCTTGTCCTAGAACAGTGGGAAGAGATTAGGAAAATTGGAAAATATTAGAAGATACTTGCACATCACATTGTCAGATCATGGAATGCGTTTTCTTAGTGTGGTTATGACAAAGACCTTTGCATTGTTCAGGGAAAATTATTGAATATTGGAAGCAAATGAATTACAAGGCTGGGGGAGGGCAAGGGGAATAGTTTTGGATTGCTCCAGGAAAGAGCAGACACTGACACCTTGGGCTGAAACACACCCCTTTAGCATGTAAAGACCCATGTTTTAGCTTTATTTTTCTGTTGAGTATGCTGGTGCAGTTGAGAACCTCAATTACCAGAAATTACCAATAAAATGATTCATCCTGTTTAAAGGTTTTCCCAAAATTAGTTACTTTAGTTTCTGATACTTGATTTGCTCCTTCATGTCAACGATTGTAAGTATGTATCTGATGCATACAGTCCAGATTATTCGTCTGTCATGTAGACTCACAGACATGTTAATGTTGAAGGTATGATTGAAAATGAAGACAAATCTGACGTTCAGGCCATCATTGACTCGACACCCGAATTAGATATGGATCGTGATCTTAGTGGGTACAAAGGAGCAAGGTGAGTGTAAAATTTACTGTTTATCTTAAAATATTGACATGTTCCCAACTTAATTTTAACAGTTGATTCACCTATCATTCTTTGAGTTCAGCTAGTGAAAATACTTCATTGTACGTTGGCCTTATGGGCACGGTTACAGCAGCTATAACATCACTATACATTTCCATTTAAAGTGTAACCAGAAAATGATGGAAACCGTCAGGCCAGGTAATATCTGTGCCGTGTGTAGTTCAGGCCTGTGGCCTTTCGTCAGAAATTCTGATGAGAAAAAGGCCCATTTTCTCTGCCCTTTCTTGAGGTTAATCCAAAATTAATTTGGGATCTTTACTTGACAGAATAGAGCAACTGATATGTGAAATAATGGAGAAGTAATTTTTAAGAACTGGATATTTGAAAAATATTGATTTATTACTTAGGAACCCAGAGTTATTCAGTTCAAGACTATGCCTATTATTTCTACAATTCTGCTGTTTGTTTACTAATTATAGATATTAGTCCCACGCTACTCCAGATAGTTCAGAAATCTTTGATAAACTGGATTAATTTCTGCTTTTATGTTTTTCACAGCACGCCAAGCCAGGGAATAGAGAATAAGGCATTTGATCGGAACACAGAATCTATTTTTGATGAACTGTCCCAGTCTGCTTCTGAACTGATTGGTGACGTGGATGAGGGGGCAAATTTGCTTGGTAAGCAAAATGCAGCCTCATTTAAATATGATTGTCCCCATGTAGCTAAAGTGATTTCTGAGCATGCTGGTCTAGAGCATGTGGAAACCTGAGGCCCCTGCACAGTTAACTGCTTGCTGTATCTCTCCCAACAGAGGGTAAGTTGCTACTCCTCCCTCTAGTGGGTAAAAATGTACTGAACTCTGCAAGTCAGACCTGTTAAATTGTTACTTCTCTAGAAATTAATTATAGAATAGCAATTGTCAGTCGGTCTGGGGTTGTTTGCTGCTCTACTTTGTGTTCAGACTAGATTGACAATGCAATTTTGGGCCCTCAAAAGTCTGCAATATATTTTTTAGAAAAAAAATCAGCTTTTTTCATGCAATCTCTGCTTTGAAGTAGACTTAATGACACTTTATCTCTCAGAAATTGAATATAGTTTAAAATTTCTGGCCAGAAAGGTATTTACTTGTGTGCACAGTTACCTTTCGACCAGTAGCTTATATGGAAAATAGCACTGCAGTTCAGGACTGCTTCCAATATCATCGTGTAAAATAAGTTTTCTTTTTAATTGTTTTGGTTATGGTGCTTTATATTCACCTGTCCAAAAGCTTTCCTTTGCTTGCTTTATGATCAAAAGTACATCCTTATTACCAATGAAATTCAAGTTAAACATTTTAATACCAGGAAGATCATTTGCTATGTTTATCTTTTAAGCAAATTTTGCTCTCAAGAACTCATTTGACTCTGTGTTCTGGAATTCTACACAGCTCAATGCATATATAAATTTCTTAAACATCCAAACCTTTTGTGTCGCTTCACCAAAAAGCTATAGACCTCAATCTCGTAAACATTCATGTGGCCCAATTTGAAAACTAATGCAAAACAGATTGAAGGATACCATTACAGAAGATGCTGATGATTGCCCTGATGTAACCTTTCACCCTGGAGCAGGGCAGAAGATCAAATCTGGTTCATGGTTTTCTAATGGGGAAGGGTATGTTTTGACGTATCGATGATGTTTCCACAAATATTGATAAGGTTGCAGCATAAAACACTGGCTAATTGAGGAGCATTTCAGTCCTTACACATGCAATGCAAAAAATACGCAGGAATAGCTGTCTAGAGTCATAGAGATGTACAGCACGGAAATAGACCCTTTGGTTCAACTCTTCCATGCCAACCAGATATACCAACCTAATCTAGTCCCGACTGCCATATCCCTCCAAACCCTTCTTCTTCATAGACCCATCCAGATGCCTTTTCTATATTGGAATTGTACTAGTCTCCACCACTTCCTCTGGAAGCTCATTCCATACACACACCACCCTCTGCGTGATAAAGCTGCCCCTTAGGTCTCTTTTATATCTTTCCCTTCTCACCCTAAACCTATGCCCTCTAGTTCTGGACTCTCCCACCACAGGGAAAACACTGTGTATTTATCCTATCCACGCCCCTCATGATTTTATAAACCTCTATAAGGTCACCCCTCGGCCTGCGACGCTCCAAGGAAAACAGCCTCAGCCTATTCAACCTCTCCCAAAAGCTCAAATCCTCCAGCCCTGGCAACATCTTTGGAAATCTTTTCTGAACCCTTTCAAATTTCATAACATCTTTCTGATCAGGAGGAGACCAGAAAATCATACTCACTGTACCAAAACTAAGCTCAGAAATTTCTCTCTGGAGAGGAGGAGGAAGAAAAGAGGAGACCTGATCGAGGTGTACAAAATAATGAGAGGAATAGATAGAGTCAATAGCCAGAGACTTTTCCCCAGGGCGGATTGAGTGGTACGAGAAGTCATAGTTTGAAGATATTAGGAGGAAGGTGTAAAGGAGACATCAGAGATAGGTTCTTTACGCAGAGAGGAGTGAGTGCTTGGAATGCGTTGCCAGCTGTGGTGGTGGAAGCAGAGTCATTAGGAACATTTAAGCGACTGCTGGACATGTGCATTGTCAGCAGTGAGTTGAAAGGTGCATAGGTTAAGGTACTATATTTTACATTAGGATTAAATCTCGGCACAACATCATGGGCCAAAGGGCCTGTTCTGTGCTGTATGTTTCTATGTTCTATACTACAATCATTTACACATTGAAATTCTACTCTGGATGTTTAGTTCATTTGTCTGGTGTTGACTGATGTTTGATTTGTGCAGTCCCAGTCCTGGTTTCAGCTTTCAGGTTCCTGGTATCTTTTCATGAGGAAAGCTGAAAGTCTAAAATTTTCGATTTATCAAGACATCAAAGCAACAAAGAAAATTGCAGCTCAGGAACAGGTCCGTTGATCCTCCAAGCCTGTGCTGATCCAGATCCTCTATCTAAACCTGTCACCTATGTTCTAAGGATCTGTATCCCTCTGCTCCCTGTCCATTCACATTTCTGTCTAGATACATCTTAAATGACACTACTGAGCATGCCTCTACCAGTTCCACTGGCAGTGCATTCCAGGCATCCACCATCCTCTGCGTGAAGAACCTTCCATGCATATCTCTCAAACTTTTCCCCTGTCACCTTGGATTCATGACTACGAGTATTTGAGTCCCCCATTCTGGGAAAAGGCTCCTTGCTATCCACTCTGCCAATACCTATCATGATTTTGGAGACCTCAATCAGGCTGTCCCTCAACCTCTGTCTTTCTAATGAATACCGATGCAAAGTACTCATTAAGAATCTCTGACTCCACCCATAACTTTCCTCCTTTGACCTTGAGTGGGTGAACCCAATTAACTTAACCTCTCTTCAGAGCTAGCACCCTCCATAACAGCCACATCCTGGTTGAACCTCCTCTGCACCCTTTCCAAAGCACTCACGTCCTTTTCGTAATGTGGCAATCAGAACTTCATGCAGTATTCCAAATGTGGCCGAACCAAAGTCCTACATCACTGTAACATGACCTGCCAACTCTTGTACTCAATACCCCTTCCGATCAAGGAAAGCATGCCGTATGCCGCCTTAACCACTCTTTTGACCTGCGTTGCCACCTTCTGCTTGAAAACCCACAGCTCTCTGAACATCAATTTACCCCAGGGCTTTTTCATTCACCGTACAATTCACTCTTGAATTTAATCTTCCAAAATGCATCACCTCGCATTTGTCCAGATTGAACTCCATCTGCCATTTCATCACCCAGCTCTCCAATCTAAATATATTCGATAAGGATTTTCCATAACACTGTTTGCTAAAGATAGTTCATGACCCTTTTTAGTCCTCTTAATTCCAGATTGGTCCTACTTTACCGATATTCTTCCAAAGCTTCGTCTGTTTTCAGTCGCTTGGACCTTATGTATGCTTCCTTTTTCCTCTTAGCTAGTCTCACAATTTCACCTGTCATCCATGGTTCCCTAATCTTGCCATTTCTATCCCTCATTTTCACAGGGACATGTCTGTCCTGCACTCTAATCAACCTCTCTTTAAAAGCCTCTCAAATGTGGATTTACCTTCAAACAGCCGCTCCAATCTACATTCCCCAGCTCCTGCTGAATTTAGCTATAGTTGGCCTTCCCCCAATTTAGCACACTTCCTTTAGGACCACTCTCATCTTTGTCCATGGATATTCTAAAACTCACAGAATTGTGATCTCTGTTCCTAAAGTAATCCCCTACTGAAACATCAACCACCTGGCCAGGCTCATTCCCCAACACCAGGTCCAGTGTGGCCCCTTCCAAAGTTGGACTATTTACACACTGCTCTATAAAATCCTCCTGGATGCTCCTTACAAATTCTGTTCCATCTAGACCTCTAACACTAAGTGAATCCCAGTCAATGGTGGGGAAATTAAAATCTCCTATCGCCACCATCATGTTGCTCCTATCTTTCTATAATCTGTTCACATTTCTGGACCTCTATCTCACGCTTGCTGTTGGGAGGCCTGTAATACAGCCCCAACATTGTAACTACACCCTTAACATTTCTGAGCTCTGCCCATATTGCCTCACTGCTTGAATCCTCCACAGTGCCCTCCTTCAGCACAGTTGTGATATCCTCTTTGACCAGTAATACAACTCCTCCACCCCTTTGACCTCCCTCTCTATCCCTTCTGAAGCATCGATATTCTGGGATATTTGCCGATCATGCCCTTCCTCCAGCCAAGTCTCAGTAATAGCAATAACATCATACTCCCAGCTACTACTCCAAGCCCTAAGTTCATCTGCCTTATCGACAACACTTCGTGCATTTAAGCAAATGCACCTCAGACCACCTGTCTCTTGGCATTCATCATCTGCTCCCTGCCTACTCTTCCCCTTAGTCACACTGACTTCATTATCTAGTTTTACTTACTACCTCCTTAATGTTCACTCACCACCTCATTTGGTTCAAATCCCTCTGCCACATTAGTTGAAACCCTCCCAACAGCATTAGCAAAAGTACCCCCTCGGATGTTGGTTCCAGTTCGGCCTAGGTATAGACCATCCAATTTGTAATAGTCCCACCTTCCCCAGAACCGGTCACTGTGTGCCAAAATCTGAATCCCTCCCGCCTGCACCATCTCTCAAGCCATTCATTTATCCTGCCTATTCTTTCATTTCTACGCTGACTAGCACGTGGTACTGGTAGCAATCCTGAGATTACTGCCTCTGAGGTCCTACTTTTTAACTTCGAGTCATGGAGCTGTACAGCACAGAAACAGACCCCTCTGTCCAATTCGTCCATGCTGACCAGATATCCCAATCCAATCTAGTTCCACCTGCCAGCACCCAGCCCATATCCCTCCAAACCCTTCCTATGCATATACTCATCCAGATGCCTTTTAAATGTTGCAATTGTACCAGCCTCTACCACCACCTCTGGCAGCTCATTCCACACATGCACCACCCTCTGTGTGAAAAGGTTGGCCCTTAGGTCTCTTTTTTTTTATCTTTCCCCTCTCACCCTAAACCTATGCCCTTGGGTTCTGGACTCTCCCACCTCAGGGAAGAGACCTTGTCGATTTATCCTATCCATGCCTGTCATGATTTCATAAACCTCTATAAGGTCACCCCTCAGCCTCCAATGCTCCAGGCAAACTAGCTCTCGCCTATTCAATGTTTCCCTATAGCTCAAATCTCCAACCCAAGCAGCATCCTTGTAAGTCGTTTCTGAACCCTTTTATGTTTCACCACATCCTTCCAATAGGAAGGAGACCAGAATTGCATGCAGTATGCCAAAAGTGGCCTAACCAATGTCCTGTACATCCGCAACATGACCTCCCAACTCCTGTACTCAGTACTCTGACCCAAAAAGGAAAGCATATCAATCACCTTCTTCACTATCCTATCTACCTGCGCTTCTGCTTTCAAGGAGCAATGAACCTGCACTCCAAGGTCTCTTTATTCAGCAACACTCCCTAGGACCTTACCATTAAGTATACATGTCCTGCTACGATTTGCTTTCCCAGAATGCAGCACCTCATGTTTATCTAAATTAAACCCCGTCTGCCTCTCCTCAGCCCATTGACCTATCTGATCGAGATCCCATTGTACTCTGAGATAAATTTCTTTACTGTTCACTACACCTCCAATTTTGGTGTCATCTGCAAACTTACTGACCATACCTCTTAAGCTCACATCCAAATCATTCGTATAAATTACGAAAAGTAGTGGACTCAGCACCAATTCTTGTGGCATTCCACTGGTCACAGGCCTCCAAGCCGAAAAGCAACCCTCCACCACCATGCTCCGTGTTCTACCTTTTGAGTCAGTTCTGTATCTAAATGGCTCATTCTCCCCGTATTCCATGAGATCTAACCTTGCTAACCAGTCTCCCATGGGGAACCTTGTTGAACAACTTACTGAAGTCCATATAGATCTACTGCTGTACCCTCATCAGTCCTCTTTGTTACTTCTTTAAAAAGTTCAATCAAGTTTGTGAGACATGATTTCCCATGCACAAAGCCATGTTGACTATCCCTAATCAGTCCTTGCCTTTCCAAATGCATGTATATTTTGTTAACAGCCCCCCTCACACACTCACTCTCTTTCTCTATCAGTGTTTCTCTGTCCCTCTCTGTTAACCTCTCTCTCCGTTATTGTGTCTATCCATCTCTCTCTCTCGCTCTCTCTCTCTCTCTCTCTCTCTCTCTCTCTCACACACACACACACACACACACCTTTTTTCTTTCTCTCTCTCTGTCTCTTCCCACACACGTGTACTGTCTTTCTGGCATATGTATTTTTTTTCTCACTCTCACGATCATAGCCGTTCTACAGAATCAGCATTTGATTGCAGAAGTCCTGGTCTTCATTTACTAGGATTAACAAGGATTTAAAGCCAAAATTTAACTTCACCCAACCACTGGATCCTGGTTTGCCACCCTTTTGATTCCAACTGTTTTAACAAAAAGTCGTGTCTTCCTCAACAGACTTCCATCTTGGCTTTTAAAAGTATTACCTCATGGAAAATAAAAGCTGGGGGTGAGAAATATTAACTTGTACTACAGGGGATTCATGATAAAAAGCTGTTTACCAATCTCATTCAGTATACTGTAAACTCTACAAGGAGTGCTGCAGTGGAGTCCTGGAAAGATGAGATGGATTTGTGCCTGTTGATCTGTGTTACAACTACATTAATCCAGTGAATCTTTCATCCTGACTGACTGCAATTTCCAGCATCAACTTGTGAAATATCTATCTTTCTTTGTTCTTATCTTTCACTTAACATAAACGCAAAGACATTTTGTGTAAAGTATAGCATGCCCACAAAAAGGAACTGTTATATCCTTTAATCCAGAATTTCTGTAGCGTTTCCAATAACCTTATTCTAATTGGTTGTCTGTCATTTATTAATCTTTGTGGCTTTGTTCAGGTAGTTGGCCAAACAGGACATGCGCTTTTAGCATACGGAACCTGCTGATTGGCCATGCAACAGTTTATGTCTGTGTATGACAAGGAGACAAAGGAAGGACTCTGCATGCAATGCACATGAACTTAGACAAATCTGATGTTTTGAAATGCTTGCTTATACAACCCATTTTCTGTTTCATCCTTTGCATATTACTTGTTTTGCGAACACCATATTTGTCCAAGCGGTACCCTGTTGCTTTCCAACACTGTGTGCATTATAGCTGCAGACTGGAAATAAGCATGCTTCTATCCTTCCATCACTATTATACGTAACACAGAAGAGTACAGCTTTAAGTGCACTACGTGTAGTTAATGATAAAAGTTAGTTTTCATTCTCAAGCTAATTCGCATTTTTCTTCTCATCTTCCTTTCTCTTGGGCTGCTAACCCAGGGGAGTTTTCTGGTGTGTATCCTTTCACATACTGTATACTGTGCTTCTCATGACATTTTGTGTGATTTGTATGTTTCTTCCATATTTCCGTCTCTGTGATTTATGACATTTATCATAAAGTTGGAAATGTTTTTCACTGGTTGCTAGAAAAGAGGGATTGGAATTCTAAAAAAACTGAGCGTCTGCATACTGGTTCAAGGAATAAGATGATTCAAAAGATACAGATCTGGAATCAGTGCAAGAAGGGTACATAGGCCCCTCCAGAGAATAAACATTGGGAAGGTATGTCTTTGACTTGCCTGGTCCACAGTATTTGGAATTCCATACCTGCAATCATTAAAGGAGCATAAGGTCATAAGACATGGAGCAGAAGTCGGTCATTCAGCTCATCGAGTTTGTTCTGCCATTTAGTCAGATTATAACTGATCTGATAATCCTCAATTCCATTTTCCTGCCTTTTCCCTATAATCCTCGACTCCATACTGATTAAAAATCTGTCTGTTTTAGCCATGCATATACTTAACAACCCATCCTTGAGAGCTCTGTGCTAAAAAGAAATCCACAAATTCACAACTCTGAGAAAATAAATTCCTCCTCAACTCTGTGTTTGATGTGTGACCTCATTTTGTGAGATGATGCACTGCCGTTCCACATACCCCTACAAGGGAATACAACCTTTCCTCATCCACCTTGTGAAGTCCTCTAAGAATCTTGTATGTTTTAATAAGGTTGCCTCTCATTGTTTTAAATTCCACTGAATACAGGCACAGTCTACTCAACCTATTCCCATAAGACAGTTGCTCCAGACCTGGAATCAGTGCAGTGAACCTCGTCTGGATTGCCTCCAATGCTAGTCTATTTTTCTTTCAACAAGGAACCCAAAACAGTATTCCAGCTATGGTCTAAGTGAAGTTTTTAATAGCTTTTGGCAAAATCTCCGCACTTTTATACTCCATTCTCGTAAGTCCTCCCAACCCTTTTTCAGAACAACTAAGGATGGCCATAAGTACAGTCTCGTCTTAAGACACAGTTGTCCTTGCTGTGGGAGTTGTTCAGGTGGTTGTTTTCTTGCCCTGGAGAATGGAATGTACTGACAAATCATCGCGGTGATTATTAAATGAGAAAATAAGCCAAATTAACTGGGATCTGGATGATGTAACAGCACATTGTCTTTTCACTTCATGGTTCTGAGTTGAATCTGACACCGGTGAATAAGAGACTTCTTGCCTATCACTATCCTTTGTGGAGCATGTTGTGTGGTGAGCAAGCATCCACACCAAAAGCAATCTTGACTCAGCACAAAACAATAGTGCAAACTAGTTTTGGCAGTCTTGCATGTACAAAGAGTGCACGTGTGAAGAATGGAAATGTCTTACCCAATGTCTCGAGGAATTAATTCATTGTTTTCATGGTGGTATTATTAGAGCTTTGGCACTGAGAAGTGAATTTTAAAATTTGGGAGTGCATAATGTAAAACAACTGGTTGCTTCATTTTCCAAAAGTGACATAATTCACCTTAATCCCAAAATTAAAAAAAATATTTCTGTGAAAACATAAAACATTATCTCTTCTTGGTGGGGTTTGTTGTAAATGGCAGAATACCACTTTAACTGGAGCTTTCCACTTATGTCGAAGTCTGCTCGCGTGAATCGTGCATATTTATAGAACACACCAACAAGTTGAGATGGAAACATGGTTCTGTCATCACTTGAAAGAAAGAGGCTAACCTTGACCTGAGATTCCATGAACTATACTCCATTTGCTGTGCATTTCCATTATTTTCTGTTTGATTTTGTTTAACACTTTATCAGAACTATACACAGTTTACTTTAACTACAGATTTTTACAGTTGTGAAAACATTTTTTTATTAATCATTTGTGAGATTTGGGCATCGCTGGCTGGCCAGCATTTACATATGTTCGGGACACCACCCACGCCCTCAAGCTCCTCCATGATTTTCGCTTCCCCGGTCCCCAGTGCCTTATCTTCACCTCAGACATTCAGTCCCTGTACACCTCCATCCCCCATCACGAAGGACTCAAAGCCCTCCGCTTCTTCCTTTCCCACTGACACCCTCCTTCGGCTGACTGAATTGGTCCTCACTCTGAACAACTTCTCTTTCCAATCCTCCCACTTCCTCCAAACCAAAGGAGTAGTCATGGGCACCCCCGCATGGGCCCCAACTATACCTGCCTCTTCGTAGGATATATGGAACAGTCCATCTTCCGCAGCTACACTGGCACCACCCCCCACCTTTTTCTCCGCTACATCAATGACTATATCAGCGCTGCCTCGTGCTCCCACGAGGAGGTTGAACAGTTCCTCCACTTTACCAACACCTTCCATCCCGACCTCAAATTTACCTGGACTGTCTCAGACTCCTCCCTTCCCTTCCTAGACTTCTCCATTTCTATCTCGGGTGACCGAATCAACACGGACATTTACTATAAATCGACTGGCTCCCACAGCTACCTAGACTACACCTCCTCCCACCCTGCCCCCTGTAAAAACGCCCTCCCATATTCCCAATTCCTTCATCTCCGCAGCATCTGCTCCCAGGAGGACCAGTTCCAATACCGAACAACCCAGATGGCCTCCTCCTTCAAAGACCACAATTTCCCCCCAGACGTGATTGATGATGCTCTCCACCGCATCTCCTCCACTTCCCGCTCCTCCGCCCTTGAGCCCTGCCCCTCCAATTGCCACCAGGACAGAACTCCACTGGTCCTCACCTACCATCTCACCTACCATCCCACCTACCTCCATATACATTGCATCATCCATCGTCATTTTCGCCACCTCCAAACGGACCCCACCACAAGGAATATATTTCCCTCCCCTCCCCTATCAAAATTCCGAAAAGACCACTCCCTCCGTGACTCCCTCGTCAGGTCCACACCCCCCACCAACCCAACCTCCACTCCCGGCACCTTCCCCTGCAACCGCAAGAAATGCAAAACTTGCTCCCACATCTCCTCCCTTATTCTCTCCAAGGCCCCAAGGGATCCTTCCATATCCGCCACAAGTTCATCTGCACCTCCACACACAAAATTTACTGCATCCGCTCCACCCGATGTGGCCTCCTCTATATTGGGGAGACAGGCTGCCCACTTGCGGAACGTTTCAGAGAACACCTCTGGGACACCCGGACCAACCAACCCAACCACCCCATGGCTCAACACTTCAACTCCCCCTCCCACTCCACCAAGGACATGCAGGTCCTTGGACTCCTCCATCTCCAGACCATAGCAACATGACGGCTGGAGGAAGAGCGCCTCATCTTCCGCCTAGAAACCCTCCAACCACAAGAGATTTCTCCAGTTTCCTCATTTCCCTTCCCCCCCCCCCAACCTTGTCTCAGTCCCAACTCTCGAACTCAACACCCCCTTCCTAACCTGCAATCTTCTTCCTGACCTCTCCGCCCCCATCCCCACCCCCACTCCTGTCTATTGCCCTTACCTTAACCTCCTTCCACCCCCCAACGCCCCCCCCCCCCCCAAAGTCCCTCCTCCCCACCTTTTATCTTGGCCTGCTTGACACACTTTCCTCATTCCTGAAGAAGGGCTCATGCCTGAAACGTCGATTCTCCTGTTCCTTGGATGCTGCCTGACCTGCTGTGCTTTTCCAGCAATACATTTTTAGCTCTGATCTCCAGCATCTGCAGTCCTCACTTTCTCCCAGCATTTATTGACCCCAATTGTCTCTGAGAAGGTGGTAGTGAGCTGCCTTCTTGAACCGCTGCAGTCCAACTACTGTAGGTTGACTCAAAATTCCCTTAGGGAGCAAATTCCAGAATTTTGACCCAGCAATTGTGAAGGAATGGTGATGGGTTTCCAAGTCTAGATGGTGAGTGACTTGGAGGAGAACTTGCAGGGGATGGTGTTCCCATGTATCTGCTGCCCTTGGCCTTAGAGTTGGAAGTGGTCATGGGTTTGGAAGGTGCTGTCTAAGGATCTAGATTAGATTAGATTACTTACAGTGTGGAAACAGGCCCTTCGGCCCAACAAATCCACACCGACCCGCCGAAGCGAAACCCACCCATACCCCTACATTTACCCCTTACCTAACACTACGGGCAATTTAGCATGGCCAATTCACCTGACCCGCACATCTTTGTGACAGTGGGAGGAAACCGGAGCACCCGGAGGAAACCCACGCAGACACGGGGAGAACGTGCAAACTCCACACAGTCAGTCGCCTGAGTCGGGAATTGAACCCGGGTCTCAAGCGCTGTGAGGCAGCAGTGCTAACCACTGTGCCACTGTGCCGCCCACAAGTGCCACCGGTGCTCTGGTGAATTTCTGACGTGCATCTTGTAGATAGTACACACTGCTGCAATTTTCATTTGTAATACCACTGTTTATGTACTTTATGCCTTGAGATGCGTCAAAAACAATCTATCAAACATGGCAATCATATATAACTGATCTTTTTTTTACAAGCTGTTGCATGAAATTGGATTGAACTCACTAAATGTGTTTGTTATGGCCATGTGATTCCAAGCTTTGCAGCATTCTTGTTGGATTTTCCATGGTGCTTAACTTGCTCATGGTGAGCCTTGCTTTCATACTGCATCTTACGTAAATTCTTCCTTTCTTTCTGCCTCACTCGGAATGCATGGGCCCTCAGATCATAGTATCTTTGGTAAGATTCTGTCCATTTGAGGTTTTCTTCTTTTAAGTAGCCACGAGCACCCAGGTAAGAATTAGTTGTGTGAAGTGTCACAGTAAAATGGGAAATGCAAGAGAGAGTACTTTCTGCCCTGTCATCTTCCAATTATTGCCGTATGCTTTTCTTTTTGCAAGAAGACATTTTTTTCCTGAAGCATTCAAATATTGATGATTATGTTGAAACTTTGAGCTTGGTTTATACTTCAATCATGAGTCAGTGGAATCCTGGAATTAGACACAAACAGGTGTGACTTGTTGAATCATAAAATGCATAAAGAGAAACCTCACCCTGCCACATCCATGCTGTGTTGACATTAATGTTAATTTATTAATTAACAATGACTAATGTTAACTACGTAAAATTTCCCAGCATTTGCCTGGGGTGAAGAGAACAGGGGAAAAGACCTCGCTGTTGTGACAAATTTGTTAATTGTCAATTGGCAGAAAGTTTGTAGTTTGTCGCTGTTATTCTTCCCTAACTCCCGAGCCATTGAGTAAGGCACCACCTATCTGTCTCATGTACTTTTTCAATTTTGTTAATTATTTATTACCATGTTCGCCCTTGACAAAATCCTTTCTGCTTATTTGTTGCCAAGCTCTGCCTCTTCCTCCAAAGTTGTAACCAAAGTATAATGCCAGCTCTGGTTAAGGAGAGTCTTGTGTGTATATCTAGCTGTGGTGGTGATATCGTGACTGTAACACTGATCTAGCAATCCAGGGATCTTGGCCTCAAATCCCATTATGGCAGTTTATGAAACTGAATTCAATAAATCTGATTAGGTGTGGCCTCGAAAGCTGTCAGATTGTAATCAAAAGTCAACTTGTTTGTTAATGTCTTTCTGGAAAGGTGACTGTCAAAACCAGCTTAATTCAGCCCACACCTATGTAGTACACACTGCTTGTTATCTTGAATTACCCACTGAAGTTGCCAAGCAAACCACTCAGTCATGCAGAAAGATTAGGAATGAGAAATTGATGCAGCCTTAACTGCAGCAGCAATGAAGTGAATATAGTAAGCCATTTTCTAATTGGTTAGAAACAAGTACTTGCAGAGACATATTGCCAATGAAGTTGGAATATAGGTTAACTACAACTACTCATCTCCCATTCAGCTTCAAGTGAGCTGTCATCCTTCTTGAACTTTTTGTAACCTTTGACATGGCTGACCATTGTCCTTCAGTACCACTGTCATTGTCCTACTGGGTTACTGCTGCATGTTTCAAATTTCATTCTTATCTAATTGCAGCTGGTGAATTACCTGCAGTGTCTTCTCTTCTCATTCCTCTATTTTCACCCCTTGAATCATTCACGAATCTATCACGAGCTTCCTCCATTTTCATATTGACATGTTCTCCTTGATGATAACATCCTCTCCAGCTACACTGATGTCACCCAGCTGTACTACTTCACCACGTTCTTGACAGCATTGTCTATAAATTATTAGACTGGTTGTCCACATCCAGCACTGGAAAAGCAGCAATTCCAATTAATATTAGAGTGACTGTTCCCATCATTGTCTTGCCCATGACAAACTCCAAAGCCAATCTACAGCTCTCTTCTCTCACCCTGGTAGCTGTCTGAGGATGAATCAAATTGTTTGCAATCTTGGTGTCAAATACTTGACTCAGTCCCCTGTCTAAGCTCAAATGCTAACAACACATCCATGCTTTTATTACTTCTAGATTTGGCCACCCCAACATATCTGGCTGGACTTCTACATTTTACCCTCTGTAAATTTGAGATCATCCAAAACTCTGCTACCATTGTTCGAAATTCCATTATGCACCCTTGGTCTGTCATTCTTTACTCACTGATCTACTTTGGCTCCTAACAAGCAGTGCTTCACCTTTAAAATTCTCATTTTTATTTATGAATCCTTCCATGATCTGTCTTCCCACCCTATCTGTGCAGTCTCTTCCAAAACTATCTAATTGTTGCCTCTTGAGTATCCCCAATTTTAATCATTCTATCTTTAGTTACTTGGGCCACAAACCATGTGACCCTTCCCCCCCCCATAACCATTGACTCATTTATTAATCAAGTTATCTCAGCCTTGAATATGTTCAATTACCCAATCTCCACTGCTGTCCAAAGGAGAGATTTTCAAAATTTAACGAACCTCGGAAGAAATCCCTACTCAACTCAATTATAAATTAGTTCTATTTTTAAATAAGGGCAAAAAGCCTGTTCTCTAGTTAGTCATCATTTGGAGTGCTGGTGTTGGACTGGAGTGTAGAAAGTTAAAAATTGCACATCATCAGGTTATAACCCAACAGGTTTATTTAGACTATTAATTCTGTATAGGGTAAAAGTTCTGTGTCTTACGATCTTATACTCCACAGCCACCTGATGGAGGAGCATCATTCCAAAAGCTGGTGCTTACAGATAAACCTGTTGGACTATAATCTGGTGTTGTGTGGTTTTTAACTTTGTTCTCTAGATGATATGGAAAGAAACTGTGAAGCAGTTAAATCTTGTTTGTAAGTTATGTTTATGAGAATTTAATGGATCTCTGTCTTCCACTGTGTAAAAATTGATGATTCTGCACTTTCGAACCCTGGCAAAATAGGATCTATTTAGTAACTGTAGGAAAGAGAGATTAGTGTTTTCCACTGCCTTCTGTGTTGATATTGGCCAGGACAGGTAATGAACTGATGAAGGAATGTCCCTAATGTTATTATGTATCCAATTTTGTGCCTCAGCTTGGCAGATTTATGCTTGTGGCTATGCCCAGCCAAGTAAACAGGGTCATACAGCACAGTGCAGTTTTAAGTTGCAGCAAAACCTCCGTATTGACATTGAATGAAAATGTTACTCCTTAGAATGCAGTTTATGTAAGATTTTTTTTAAAATAACAATTCAGGAAATGAAGAATGAAATCCCTCTGAGTTGGCTGGTGGGTTTACAATTTAGGAGATTCCAGCCTAGTTTACAATTACATTTTTTCCCAAAGCTAATCTTTCCAGCCACTTTTTAGACAATGAAGCCAACACAAATTGATCATACCTCATTAACTCTGTACATTACGTTTAAGTAATTCTATTGCTTTACCTGGTGCTTTCCTTGTCTTGTCCTTTGTTTCACATGCCACCTGCTATAGCTTCCATTGCAGCTGATATGGCTGAATCTTAGTCTGTCTATGGTGATATTGCTTTTTGAATTGTAATTTGTTTTTTTCCTTGAATAGCTAGTTATTCGTATGCATAATTAGCAAGGGTTTTTCTAAGGAGTTATTAGTAGCTCGACTCAGTATTAAAATGACCCTGTCCTGGTCACTTCATAAGATAGTAATTTACATTTAGGGCAAATAGGCTGTGCAGAAGCTGGTTTTGCAAACAAGTGATTATAACTTCCTGCATGTAATTTATTCACAGGTATGGGTCGTGAGGTTGAAAATCTCATTCAGGAAAACACACAGCTGCTGGAGACCAAGTAAGTCTCAACCAAATGTTACTGTCTCCTATTTCAGGTGAACTTGTCCAATGCATCTGTTAGCTGGGAAGTAGTTGTTGAGATTTCAGAAGTGCTGTTGTGTTGTATTGTTCTGTACATGTGTGTTTGATTGAAGAGAATTTATATTTACTTGAGATATTTTTCAGTTTTTCGATTCCTAAGTCAAGGTGGTTTTTTTTAAGAACACAGACTTAGACACTTGCAAAAGATTGAAACATAAAAATAGGATTAAATGCTTTTGACAGTTAAGTCAGTTTATTCAATGAGTAGTTGAAACATACAGATTACAAACATTCAAGAATATATCTTTGTGGTGAGTTAGCTGAACTCTTTCTTTGCTATTGAACATGCTATAGTTGGCTTCTGCAACTATTATCAAATGGTCAGAAGTTAACAACATTTGTGATGTCACAGTGGAAGTCTAATCTTTGAACCAGTTTCCCAGTAGCAAGATCAAGAGGGAGTTTGCTGTAAGAGAAAAGGAAAACAGAAATATCAAGTCTTTGGGAAAAAGTAACCAAGAGCTTATTTTCATGGATAATTTTATACCATTGCCTTTCTCATCTACTCTGAAGAAAGAGCTTAAATAGATCTCAGCATCCAGAGATTATTATCTTAACCTGGCAACTACTTTTTAATTATTCTTATTACATTCAGTGCAAATAAATCATGAATGATACCAAGCAAGTTGCTACATGTCCACGGGAATGTCTTTGGCAACATGTCCCTATAGACACCTTTTCTGTTGCAGTAGACATTCAAGTATAATAGATACAGTAGCCCCTATTAGATTGAGAAGTCAGCAAGAAAGAATTTATGCTGCAATGCTTTTGGAAATGTTGGAGAATGTTTCACATTAAACTCTTTGCGCTAACAAAAAGAAGAATTGTTGCTCATATAAAAAAATGAAATCTCATCAACTAACAAGAAGTACAATTAATTCATGTGACCATTAATGTTCCCAAATCTTTTCAATTCTGAATTGTGTCACAGTTTGTTTGACAATTAAAAATTAATGTTGATGCATTGACTGGATTGTTGTAAACCCTAAAATCATACCTGGACTCCCTGGAAAATGCCTCAAGCCTCATGCCTCTTTTTGTATAATCTAAGTATCTTCATACCAACCAGCCATTGTGAAATTGTTGAGCTACATAAGAAAAGCCACACCACCACCCTTTGCTTTTGAATGGGGCATGTAAACAAGAACATTCAAACCAAAGTCCTTTTTAAAATTGATGTCATCCTGGACAGACTATTCACATGTGCACTGCAAGTTGTAGCTCTAGGGAAAGCAATGGCTTATTGGTATTATTGCTAGACTATTAATCTGGAAACGCCAGTAAATGTTTTGGGGATCCAGGTTTGAATCCTAACATGACAGATGGTAAAATTTAAATTCGAGTAAATATCTGGCATTAAGAGTGTAGTGATGATTTTAAAACCAATGTTGTCAGGAAAAACATAAGATGTATCCATTGGTAGGAGAGACTAGGACCCAAGGGCATTGCCCTAGAGTAAAGGGAAGATCTTCTAAACCAGAGATAAAGAAAAATTTCTTCAGCCAGAGAATGGTAAATCTATGGAATTCACAGCAACAAAAAGCTGTGGAGGCCAGGTCATTGAGTTTATTTAAGACTGAGATAGGTTCTTGATTGTAAAAGGAATCGAGGGTTATGGGGAGAAAGCACGAGAATGGAGTCGAGAAACTCATAAGCTATGATTGAATGGAAGAACAGACTTGATGGGCTGAATAGCCTAACTTCTGCACTTTTGTTTTATTATCGAAGGAATTCTGGCCCAGATGTGACTCCAGACCCACAGCAATGTAGTTGACTCTTAACTGCCCCTGGACAATTAGGGATGGGCAATGAATGCTGAACTGGCCAGTGAAATCCACATCCTGCAAACTAACTTTATAAAAATACAGCATGGCTTTAAGCAGACATCAACACTCTATGGCAAAAGTGAATCAGACTACAAAAATATTTCTATGCTTAACAATGTTTAATCAAAAGTCATAATTTTTTTATCATTTTATAAATGAAATAGATACATGTTTTATTCTTATTGAGTTATAACTTAATAGAAGGAAGCAAAGTTTATAAAGTAGTCTTGTAATAATTGGGATCTATTAATGTCCATATATATCCACTCAGTTGGCCAAGGAAAAGGTTGAGCTTGTATGGTTACTGTACACAGTATCACAAACAATGCTGTGGAAAAGAAAAATTATGAAGAGCATTGTAGTGATTGTAATGAGGTCAGCCAGGTACACCACCTCGAATATAAGTTATCTAATTGGGGCTGTTAACCTGGACCAATCAGGGAGCCCTGGCTGACATATACAAACAGGAGTGTCTTAAAATAAACAGGAAGGACACTGCTTGTCACTGGCCACTCAGGTGTTTTCCCTGTTAGGAGTTGGACCAGTGGCAGTGTTGTGCCTGTGGAAGAAGGAAGAAGTGGAGGAAGGAGGTGAGAGCTTTGTAAAGAGAAAAAAAAAACAGGAGTGTCTGACGTTCTGTTCACTCAGAGCTAGCTCTGAGGAAGCTGGACCAGTGTCAAATACTATGCATGTGTAAATAAAGGGTAACTTGGTGATGGGACACTGACCTCTATGGAGTTATTTCAAGCACCACTTCATAAACAATCATAATATTGATTTGCATTGGATAGCAGATATGCATACAGTGCAGCAACATTAATCATTTTATGGGAACAGGCTTTGAAACATTTTTAGGTTAATTTTTAGAGGCTTTGGCAAGATGGTTATTTTGATAAAATTCCAATGTATCCATACAGGCCTTTTATTAAACTATTTAAAGTATGAAAGTATGTGACGAGAATCTGAATCAGATCAAAAACTGAACTGCATAGATTTAAAACTTGTTATAAAAACATGATGCTTACTGGACTACATTTCTTGGCTTTTTGGTATTGACTTTTTCTTGGAATGGGCTGTAAGGAAATCCGAGGGGGACAGTGTGTGAAATTGTCATTGCCTATTCATAGAATTGTACATGTAGAAGATGACCTTTGATCCATTTGGTCTCTGTTGCCAAAACTGCGTTAAATCTACATTGGTCCACTTTCAAGACTATGGCCCTAGTGCTGGAATATTATGACATTTCATGTGCTGCTCCAAGTAATTTATAAAGTTTGAGGTTAAGCGCCCAAGCAGTGCATTCCAAACCCTCACCATCCTTTGGCTGCAAATTTTTTTCTTCCCTTTAACCCTCTTGCCTTCCACCATAAAAGTATATCTCCTTGTTGTTGACCCTCTAGCAAAAGGGAACAGCTGTTTCTTATCCATTCCGACCATTCCATTCATAAATTTACACACCTCTTACCAGGTATCCCCTCAACCTTTTCTGCTCTAAGTCCAACAACCCAAGCTTATCCAGCCACCTCATTGCTGAAGTACTGCATCCCTGTCAACATCCTGGTGAATCTCCTCTGCACCTCTTCCAGTGCAGCCACGTTTTTCCTAGTGCGCAGTCACCAGATCTGTACTGAGTACTCCAACTGTACAGCTCCATTATAACTTCCGTGGTCTTATAATCAATGCCTCAATTGATAAAGGGACATGTCCTATATGCTTTCTTAATTATGTTATTAACCTGCATTGCCACCTTTAGGGATTTGTGGACAAGCAACCCAAAGTTCCTTTGTTCCTTTGAGCTTCCTCATATCCAACCATCATTGAATACTCCTTTGTCTTGTTACTTCTTCCAGAGGGCATCATCTCGCATTTATCAGAGTTAAATTTCATCTGCACCTCATCTACCCATTTGACCAGTTTGTCCATATCCTCCTGTAAACTAAGACATTTTTCCTCACTGTCAACCACTCAGCAAATCTTCATGTCATCTGCAAGCTTACATTCTCATTCACATAGTTTAAATATGTCTCAAACAATAACGGACCCAGTACTGATCCTTGTGGAACACCATTGGACATGGTCTCAAAGCATGCAGTCATCTACCACTGCTCCTAGTCTCCTGCCACTAAGCTAATTTTGGATTCTTGAATCCATTTTTTTCCTTCCTTGAGTGTCAACAACAATGGGATCTTGCCAAGGGCGGAATTGTGACTTGTCTGCACTGTGTTTTTTTTTAAATAGGCTTCAGGTTTCTTTTCTATGTGGGTGGGAAAACGTGCAATGCTTTATTGCACATAGCTAGTAGCATTGGGGGTCAGCATTTGTGGTTCTTTATCCTTAATATTATTAACTGTTTTTTTCATTATTCTTTTACTGAATCTAACCAGACAAATGAACCTTTATTGTTACTTGTTCCTCCTTGTGTTTTAGAAATGCCTTGAATGTGGTGAAGAATGATTTGATAGCTCGGGTTGATGAATTGACATGTGAAAAGGACGTGCTGCAAGGAGAGCTGGAGTCGGTCAGACAAGCCAAACTGAAGTTGGAGGAGAAGAATAAAGACTTGGAGGAAGAACTAAGGAAGTGAGAATTGACTTATTGTTTTCACCACATCCATGTGTAGTATTGCTTAGCATGAAAGAAAACAGTTGTGTGGATGCCATGACTGTGTGCAATTTGAAATCAGAAATTATTGACAGTGCAAATATTGTAAATATCCATGCGCCACACACTTTTTAAACAATTTGATAAAAGTAGAGGGATAGGCATTGGGTGCGGGGATTAAATAGCCTGCTGTTCCTCCTTTGTCCTACATTCGTGAGCATTTTTTAAAAATTTTGGGATGTGCTAAAGGAGCCAGTGAGCTTTTGATCAAACCTTCTCATCTGCTCATTTATAATTGTGATGTGTTCTTTCAGGGTACGGTTAGAGGCTGAAGAAGCAAAGAGCAGAGCTAAGGAGGATTCTGATGAGGTACAGAATGTTCATTTTCTGTTTACTCCTCTTAAAATTTAGTTTGTAGAGGTCTATTTCTGATATTTTGAAACAAACCACATTTTTTCCAATTTCCCACCCCCTCATTTTGTTGAGAAATCTACTGAACGGAGCTCTTTGCACATTGGGTCCATAACTATTACACTTTGCACAGGCACCAAAGAATATGGATGTAGGTTTGCTTGCTGAGCTGGAAGGTTCATTTTCAGATGTTTTGTCACCATACTAGGTAACATCTTCAGTGAGCCTCCGGACGATGCTCTGCTGATGATTCCTGCTTTCTATTTATATGTTTGGGTTCCCTTGGGTTCCAAGACCAACAGTGCTTTGACCAGAGGCTCACTAAAGATTAGAATGGTGACGAAATGTCTGGAAACGAACCTTTCAGCTCAGCAAGCAAACCTACATCCAGAACCTCAACCTGAGCTACAAACCTTACCAAAGAACATGCTCTGGGGAGTTGGCTTGGGAAATCTGGGATCTCCCTGGACAGATGGGGAACTTGTATCCTTGAGGTACAGATTGTTTTTTAAGAAAACAAAACTTCTGAACAGCAATTTGCTATGCCTTTTACTGAAATACAGAGTGATGTCCCCACTGCTCAGAGAAAGCGCTTTACTCGTGTGGAGATGGCCCGTGTTCTCATGGAACGTAACCAGTATAAGGAGCGGTTGATGGAGCTACAAGAAGCTGTGCGATGGACAGAGATGATCCGGTATGAAGTGATCAACTGGAAAGTCATCTCTGTTTTGTTTTAGTTTCTTTCTAACCTGCTTTGGCCAGAGTTTTAAATCTTGTTTATGTATGTTCTTTGTTTAGTGCCTCAAGGGAAAACCCATCCATTCAAGAGAAAAAGAAATCGACTATCTGGCAGTTGTAAGTACTTACTCTGAGAATTCAAACAACACTGGCACACAGCTGGTATTTGGAATGAGTGGTCAGGTCTGACCGAGAAAGGAAAGTGATGCAAGCAAGAAAGGTTAAGTCTAGAATAATCTTGAATGTGAATTGGACAAATATCTCCTAATTTATATTCTGTAGACATGGATTTCTGTTATGTGCACTGTCACAGACAGAGGGAGAAAGGGTGAACTTAAGTTATGATCGTTTTCTCCTCTAATTCCAAGACAGCAAGGTATTGTTTGATTTACTCCTTTTTCTTTGTACTTCCACCCCGGAATGAGATGCACTATAGGGTATCTTCTACTCTTAGTTTTCAGATTCAGTTTGAGAAATAAATGCACAGTGACTTTTTTTTTAAGATGAAATCCAAGCTAGAGTTTATGAAATGTAGGGCAGTTGCTCAACCACACCGTACGCATACTACAGCACTCTGGAAATTAACAGGAGAGGAGATGGGTTACAAATTACAAGTTTTGGTAAATCCAGCAGTATTAAAAATCAACTTCCTGAAGGTCAGTGTCCATGAATAGTTTCCTTACTAAGCTGGACCAAATGGTGTTCCTTCTGCAGGGAAAGTGCACAACAAACTTGGTCTACATTTTTTTCTGGAAAATATATTTAGCATAAAGTTCCTGTGGATCTCACTTAAAAATTGGCTCCATATTTTGTGCACATATCACATTAATGTAAGCAGAATTTACATTTGGGTCCGTTTATTAATAGGGGAAAATTTAGTTTTTACACATATGTATAGTATTTGAAGGTAGCTAATTTCATGTGATTGGCCAGCATTAGATTCCTAATATACCATTTCAGTCACTTAACAGGTACAGGACAAGCCATGACTTCTTTCAAATTCACTAAAGTATATGTCCCACAATGATATGGAAAGGGTAAAAGTAATTTTGTCAGAGCAACATCCACCTTCCAAAATGATCTGAGATTTATCTAGGTGCTTCATGTTTTGAGGTTATGAATAGGTCAGCACATCAGAGCACAGGATTTTGTGCTTCCCTGTTCTGCTTCATTCCAGAAGGTGCAACACAGTCATCAGAGGAAGCCTCATTGCTGCTTCTTCCCAGGGATCTCCCACTATCTCTAAGGCAGTACTGCCAATTGGCACCCTGTCACCCCCATATGAAGGTAAGTACGGAGTAGGGAATTTACATTGTCAACTGTCTGCAGGCTGCTTAGCAACATCCTGCAGGCAATTTTTTCAGAGGCAGGATCAGGATCAAAAGTAAGGTAGATGGCAAGCTAATCAAAGCCAATTATCAGGGGCCTATTGGAATTGCCCAGTCAGCCTCTGGAGGGTACCCATCCCTGAAATCCCCAAACAGAGCAGCTGCCTGCACTTTAAACACTCCCACCATTATTACCAAAGGTAGGAATCCTTGTCAGGGGCCTTTCCATTCAGTGAAAATAAGCTTAGGTGACTGTTGTCCACAGAGTGCAGAGTCTAGACCTGCATTTGACCTCTTTAGATTAGATTACTTACAGTGTGGAAGCAGGCCCTTCGGCCCAACAAGTCCACCCTGACCCACCGAAGCGCAATCCACCCAGACCCATTCCCCTACATTTACCCCTTCACCTAACACTGCGGGCAATTTAGCATGGCCAATTCACCTAACCTAACGGAGCACCCGGAGGAAACCCACACAGACACGGGGAGAATGTGCAAACTCCACACAGTCAGTCGCCTGAGGCGGGAATGGAACCTGGGTCTCTAGCACTGTGAGGCAGCAGTGCTAACCACTGTGCCACCGTGCCGCCCACAATGAGTATTGACCTAAAACTCAATGTCCTTCCCCTTAGCCTTGATGTTGAAATGTGTGGTAAACTGCTATTTATGGAAACAGCACTGCATTGATCTGTGACTTTTCTCTGAATTATTAATGACTTATTTTCATTTTCTTTCATGTTCCCTATTGGTAATCATCTTCAGACTGTGGGTATTTGTTTTGTAATGATTGTGGCTTTGGTTCCTCCTTTAGCTCTAACTGTAACTTGCATTGATTAGTTGCGTGTTTTTGATATATTAAGTTTATGCCTGAGTGCACCTAATCCACAGGGCAGCTGAGACTGGGTTTGTCTGAGCTGTACTGGCTTGTTCATGTTAATTGTACATACAGAATCACATTGTATTCTTTCTTTGGACTCATTTCAGCTCATTTTTAAAAAGCATGTTTATTTTTCTCTTTGAATGAGTGTGGAAAGATCAGATGCGTGTTGGGTGGTTTTCTGAGAGTGTGCTATCAATCCCTGGAACATTGGGCCATATTTTATATTTGGCATAGAAAGGCTTAGATTTTTCAAACCCAGTGATTAGTGGAAGTTTTGCAATGAATTCTCCAAGCACATATATCTTGTTTACGCTACTTTGTAAAACATTGGAACAGGGTGAGGTAGGACGCATCAAAAAGGTCCAAATGGACGTATCCAGTGTAGCGACTCACCTGCTGCAGTTGTCATTTACCCAAAGTTAGATTACGAATTGGAGGGTTGGTCAAGTGAAATCCCATCCTATGAGTGAGAATTTGAATTTGGTTCAATAAAACAAGGAAATAAAATGTTTTGTATCTGTAGAACTGACCGTGAAGTTGTCTGATTGTGGGTGTGGTGGCAGACAGCAGGAAGAAAACTTAGCATCTTGACGTGATTTTGGGCCTTTGGGAGATACTAGTTCTGCATTATCCCGATTTGAATCTTAACTGACCTCTGAACAGTCTTCAAGCTACTTAATCATATTAAACGCTGCTAGTTTGATGAGGCAGCCATCATCACCTGGTCAGGTAATTGAAAATGGAAATTAAATAATTGCCATGAGATGGTCAACATCCTATGAAAGAATTTTTAAAATGTCTGTCTTGCCAGCAACACCCACATACAGTACTGAACATTTAATTTTGAAAATTGGTTCATTCAAAGTGCTTTGTGTTACATCTATAGTCGGGTAAATGTGAAACATATTGGAGTTCTCCAGGGTTGTTAGTTGAATGAACCAATATTCTGTTGACTTACAAGTCAGCTGTCCCTTTCACCTTCAGCTTGCTGCTCCTCCTGCCTCGTAGTAAATAGAATTGTAGCCCTGTTGTTCAGTTCTTCGCACCACCTAGTAGTGATCAGTTGAATAGACCCAAATGAGGATCTTTGGCCACACTTAAAAAGGTTAGGGTAGATATTTGCTAACCAAATTCACCACACCTTTTCTCAAACTGGTGATCTTTTGTCCCAGATTTTCTGTTTCTTGACAGTCCATAACTTTTCCTCCATTCACTTGGATGAGCCAAGCCAGTTTGTATGTTTTTGCTGGATAAATGATTCTGGGCTGTTCCAGAGCTGTGGTTGGGAATATGTGCAATAGATTGAGTACAGAAGATTGAGACGATTGATATTAGTGAAGGGATTCAGTAGGTAAGTTGGAAGAAACTTTTCTCTGATGGATGAATCCACAACAGGAGACTGCAAAGTTAAAATTAATGTCTCTCCATTTAGGAGAAATGTTGTGGTACACTTTTTCACTGGTATTAAAGAATATGGAGCTAAGTTAGGGAAATGGACTTAAGATACAGATTAATCATGGTCTCGCTGAATGGTGGAACATGTTCAACAGCCTTCTCCTGTTCCATGATCACCATTCACCAAACAATTCTCCAAAAGCTGTGAATGTTGTGGTGTTTTGGAGTGTGGAATCAAGATGGATAGTCTGTTGTTGTTTCATATCCCTTGCACAATGTTGAATGTGTTGAGGTTGAGGTACTGCCAGCCTGCTGTGGTCATTCATACATGGAGCATGGACAATTGGGTGAGGTACCATATGCACCCAGAAGTACGTATCTGAACAGGCTGTTCAAAACTATCTGCCCTGTTATTACCTATGAATGTATATTCAGCGTAGATATATAATATTCAGGACAGAAGGGTGGAAGAAGGTTTTTGTGTAGTTGTGATATCAGCTCCTTGCATTTGAAATGTCTGATTCTAAAATGCAGACAGTGCTATTTTAAAAAACATCATAGGGTGTGGACATCATTGGCAAAGCCTGTATTCCATAATGCCCTTGAACAGATAGTGGTGAACTGTCTGTCTGAACCATTGTAGGCCATGTAATATGGGTATATGTCCTGGCTTTTGGGAAAGGGATTTCAGGACTTTGACCTGACAATAGTGAAGAAATGGCAATGTGGGTCAAGGAAAGAATAGTGTATGACTTGTAGAGGAGCTTGCAGGTGGTGGTGTTTGCATCAATCTGGTGCCCTTTAGGATGATAGAGGTTTTTGGTTTGGAAGATGCTATTGAAGGAACTTGGCAATTTGCTGCAGTATGGTATTAAGCAGTACTTTGGGCTCAGGTTGGTAGGGAAGAGTTGGGTACAATGCCCTTATGTTCTCAAACAGTGTAATTTGAAAATATAAAATTAGGCCAAATGAATCCACAAAATATTGATTTTTAAACTGCATGCATGTGAATAAAAAAACTGCATACAACCAAAACAGACTGATTTGGGCAGCCTTGAGGACAGTGTGTGCACTTCTTGGAAGATGTTTTACCAGCATGTATTGAATTTACAAAATATCTTTGTCTCTTTCTCCTTTCTATTGATTCTTTTTCTCTTTAATTCATCTCTAGTTTTAGCCGTTTGTTCAGTCCATCAAGTAATACAACCAAGAAGCCCATCCCACCAGTCAATGTTAAATATAATGCACCAACCTCCCACATCACTCCGGGCGTGGTTAAGAAGAGAAGTGGTGCATTATCTCAGTTACCCAGTGACAAGTCAAAGGCTTTTGATTTCCTTAATGAAGAGTAAGTGTTGCCAAATTTGTAAAACACATTGCTTTGTATTCCATTTTGTCCTTTTCTGTTCTGCAGGTGCTGACGCGTGTTCTGATAATCTTCCATGAGCAATAGAATCTGGCCGAAATAACCATTCTCTGTTATGTGAATGTAGGTGATGAGTATTGGCATCAATTTGTCTCGGGACTGCATTATAAATGAACCTGAGCCTACCATTACTTGATGTCCCTTCACATACACTTGGTAGCAAAGGTCACTGGACAGTAATTTGGATTTCTGGGTGCTAGCTCATTCTTTTTTCATTCAGTTCCTAGTATGGGTAGTTTATTGCAGCCCAGTGAGATCAACAAATTCAATACAGTTTGTGGATAAATCTTGCAATTTTTGTCTTTGTATTGTTCCATTGTACACCATCTTTTTAAATATAAGAAGTTGTAATACTGAAGGGAAGGACCCAAGAACCATCATGCAGAACACCACCAATGTTGTACAGTATGCAGGAAGATCATGTGAATTAAAAGAGAGAGATTATATGACTAAAATCCTGTAGATTGTAGAAGAAATTAGAAAAGGGAATTTCCATAATCTGAATTGAACAAGAAGGCAACAATGAGAGAAGAATCACCTACCTACTGAGCAGATTTATCTTATATCCTGTACGGGAGTGCAGAATCTTGAAAAGTCTGTCCGAATATGCAAACAGGATACAAGTCTTAAAACAATAGGCTTCAAAGAAAGTTTTGAGGCATTGAGGGGAGAAAGGTGAAATTTAACTGCTTACAGCGAGATCAGGATTCTATTTGAGATTAGATGAAGGAAAGAATATCGATTGGTCCCATAAGAAATAGCAACAGGCAAAGGGTATTTGGCTCTTGAGCCTGCTCCACCATTCAATAAAATCATGGCTGATCCGATATTCCTCACATCCACTTTCCTGCAGAGATTCCCCTACTGATCTAATAATCTATCTCTAGCCTTGAATACACACAAGGACTCTGCACCCCCACAGTTCTCTTTTGCAAGGTGTTCCAAAGATATTCAGCCCTCTGACTGAAGAAATTCATCCACATCTAGTCTTAGATTGGCACCCCTTTATTCTGAGACAATGCCCTCTGGTCCTAGACTCTCTATGACCCACAGCAATGTGGTTGATTCTTAACTCTCAATTAGGGATGAACAATAAATGCTGACTTAACCAGTAATGCCCATATGCTACGAATGAATTTTTAAAAAGGCTCTTAAGAATCCAATATAATTTCCAAAGTATTCAAAGAAGTAAGCATTCCTGTGATGGGCAACATCAATAACATGTTTGCAAATGGAATGGCCCTGCTGAACAGTGTACATTTGGGCCATGGATTAGGGAGAACTTTCAAGGTTGTAGAAAAGTTGAGAATTAATTAGAAGCTTTAGGTATTAGAAAGACTAGAAAAGTGGCAAGGTCAGAGGATTTTGGAGCAGAGCAGATTGCAGACCTGGTATGAAATAGCCAAATATGGAGACACATACTTTGTGGGTATGATGCACACAGTACATGACTAATGTGCTACATGGGCTGTCACAAAATTGTGAATTGTCTTGTAAATTTGCAACTTACCCTGCAATTTAGCTTTTTGAAAAAGAAAAGCACGGTACATGCACAGAGTGGTATCCTTCCATTTGCATCAAGTTTGCCTTGCTGCCAGTATGTCAGTTTGTTGAGAAGATACTGAATACTTCTGGTAAAGAACTGTGCTAGCAATTCTATGTCCAAACATTGTTACTCTCCCAGTGAGCTGTTGAATTGGTAAACTCAGAAGCAGTTGTTTCCCTATCATGTTCGTCTGAGAACAAAAAGATAAGGTAAATTCTACACCTTTGAATGTGTGAGCTTATTGAAGTTGAAAATGTGAAGCACCAATTGTAATGTGTAACTTTATTTTATATTAATGGCAGTGAGAATACTTCAGCTATACGTAGGGAGCAGAAGAGGGAACAATATCGTCAAGTAAAAGCTCATGTACAGAAAGACGATGGCCGCATTCAAGCCTATGGTTGGAGTCTGCCTCCAAAATTTAAACAGGTAACACTTGACAGTCTTTGTTTTCTGAAAGTTATGTTCCTCACCATTAACACATTCAATTTTGGGAGAAGTCATTAGTCACTGTTGTTTTTGTTAAGGTGGTTTACAATCTCTGTCAAATACATGATTATATCCTGAATTTAGAATTGCCTTACTCATCAATACATTTATCAGCATTGCATATATCCAGCTGCTGGGATACTGAATAGAGCTGTTATAGAAAGATTTTAGTTTGATGACTTCTTAACCATGATATTTATAATTTTATAAATCTATAATTTACTTACTAACATCCAGATTTCTAATTTGGGCCAGGGTGTTCCATCTTTGAATTGTTGACATGTAATTATGATGACTGTTCCATACATGCTGGAAATTTTCTCACTCGCAAGAGCTCAACTGGGCTGTTCTCTGCTGTTAGATACAGTGAATAATTGGAAACTTGTGTAGTAGGATTCCAGCAGTCTGACCTCTTAAATGTTGCTGCATTTGGTCCTCATGTCAAGGCAGCAGCCTACCTGTCTTGCTCCTCTGAAGATTGTAGGTGTGATTAAATGAATGAACCAGTCCAGACTCTTTGCTCATTCCTGTTAACTGTTTTCAAATTGCATTGCAACATTCAGTGTCATCCCTTTCATGCTAGTTCAGAGTGGTCAAGAATCATACATAAAGAAACTCTCCTGTTGGGATTTCAATATCTAGTCAAAACCATTAGTACTAGCACGCAATTTCAAACTTTCAAATCTGGTCTGTCATATATCCTGCCCAGTCCTCCAGCTCTTCCCATTTATTCCTCAACATCTGTTTCCAAAACTCAACGCTAAGTTTTGGGTGTCAGTGCTATGAGTTGCTGTGTCCTTTTTGGAAAATAAGCTTTGACTGCAAATTACTGGTCTCTTTCTGTCACTTTCCTTAACTTCTTCCTGAAGTGTCCAATACTGTCACAAGTGCTTTAGCATGTTTGTTGCATAAAATACAATATGAAATACAAATTGTCATATTGAAGGAAATTTTAATTCTGTGCATACAAGCATAACATTCAATTCAAATTGTTTAGTAGGTATGCTTCACTTATAATGTAACTTTTCTTGTGTGTTTGGAATATGTTAATGTGGTTTCAGATAACCAAAGGGATCAAAGAGTACAGGGAGAAAGCAGGAACGGGGTACTGTGTCACATGATGAATATACTGAATGGCAGAGCAGGTCGGGCTGAATGGCCTATTCCTGGTCCTGTTTTCTATATTTCAGTGTTTTGCAGAGTTTGGAGCTTTCTGATATTGTTTGATTTTCCATTTTAATTTGATTACCGTAACATCTATTGCAAACACTTTGTTCTATGGCTTCTGCTTAACTATATCATGAGGATAGGAAAGGTTTGGAGGGATATGGGCCAAATGTGGGCAAGTGGGACTAGTTTAGTTTGCCAACCTGGTTGGCGTGGACTTGTTGGACCGAAGGGTCTGTTTCTATGCTGTATGACTCTATGATAGTAGAACTTTGCATTTTATTTGGAAATTGTAATGACTTAGTGAAAAAGTCTGCTTTAAGCTGAGTTGCACTGTAGCAGATAGCTACCCTAAACCTTGAACCATTGTGAAAGGAGAGAGCTGCTGCTTTAATGCCACACTTAGACCAACAGATATAATATTGATGCATTTACATATTAAGTGACTAAATCCATCAATTAAATTAATACTTCAATGAAAAATGGGTGTACTTGCTGATATAACATCTATTATCGCTGCAGTATTAAGACTGCTTGCAAAGCATTCCAAAATTATGTTCTGAGTAAATTTATGTGAATCCAGTTTAAGTGCCTGCACTTAATCTGACATTGTCTTTGATATGTGGTAAAGTGCAAATTAAATGAATTTGAATGTCACACAGGTTGAAATGATGTTTCAGGCAATGAGTGCAGCATGTATCGAATGAAGAACCACGGTTTCTTATTCCATATCTGTAAAATATGTTCCTGAATCTTGTGTTTGGAAGTGGATACTAACTTTTGTAGCTTCAGTTAGAAAAGCCAGTAAAATCCAAAGGAAGAGGGTATCCTCAGGATTCTGGAAGATGGACTGTCCTCTGTCCCTAATTCTGAAATACTCATTGCCTCCATTTGAAGGAATGCTGAGTCACCTGGAGCTGTTTTTAATCAACACTGGGGCAACTAGTTGTCCTTTCTATTGATGGTTTATAGAATCAGAGAGTCATAGAGCATGAAATTGGACCCTTCGATCCAACTCGTCTGCACCGCCCAGACAGGAGAAAGTGAGGACTGCAGATGCTGGAGATCAGTGTCAAAACGTGTGGCGCTGGAAAAGCACAACAGGCCAGGCAGCATCCAAGGAACAGGAGAGTCGATGTTTCGGGCATAAGGCCTTCATCAGCTCTTATGAAGGACTTATGCCCAAAACATTTACTCTACTGCTCCCCAGATGTTGGCAGTGCTTTTCCAGCACCACACTTTTTGGTGCCGTCCAGACATTCCAATCTGACCTAGCCCCATTTGCCAGGATTTCTTTGCAATAAATGGTAATCTAGAGGAAAATAATCTCAATAGTTTACAAAAATAAAAGTTGAAATTAAGAGCATTATTAGTTTTAAAAGTAATTGATTTTTAAGGTATTATTTGTAATGTTCATTTTGCATTATTGGGTGAGAGTACACAACATATACTGGAACATAATGAACGTGATTTAGACTTTTTGCCAAAGGGACATGCTAAGCAGAGGGTCAAACACATTGGATAACTCTATCTATGACAGTGCCTTTAATTGTACAATGCTGACATTCTGGTTCATTGCTTTTAAAATACTCTCCAAAACTGCACATGTCCACTCCCTCCCTAAAGGTACTTGGCACATTTATCAATAGTCTTTGTTTGTTTTTATTTTTCTACCTCAGTCTGAGACATATTCAATCAAGGGTACTTTTATGTTAACCTATATAACCAGCCTTCACCCTAGGTTGGCAATAACAATTTTTATGAAGAGGATCTTAAATTATTATTATTATTGGATTCCGTACAGCCGCATTCACAGTTGAACAAGAGTTTCAGCTTGTTCCCACTGTTATGAATTTAAGATCTGATTTAATATTTTCCTTATGAAATGCTGTTAATAACAAACAAATAGTTCCAGGGTAAAAAAAAGACTTTGACTTCAATTCCTTTCTTTATCAAGCATGAGAGAAGAAGTGTGACAACATTGTCAGCGTCTGTACCTGAAGTATGTGATGTATTGCATTGCAAAGGAGGGAAGGTCGAGCACTAGATAGATGGGGAGATGTGCGAAGGGATGCATGTCAGGATTTGCCTTTTGGACTAGATACCCACTGTAATTTCTCCAAATACCCCACCCCGCTTGATATCAGCCATACCTCTGTCCAGAGCATTCATGTAACTTGTTGGTTTCTCCGTAGGGGACAAATGGTGGTCCAAGTGACAGCAAGATGAAGAATCTGCCTGTACCAGTGTATCTGCAACCTTTGGATGACAAAGATACTTACATGAAGGTGACATTCTTCTATATAATAGAATGCAAGTGTTGATTAAGAGATGTTTGACTTTGAGGTTGCAACAGTAAATCCAAAGAGTCAGGTATAGATGGCCAATAGGTGGCAAAAACCTGCTCGCTTGGGTGTAATCAATAGCTGATCAACACTTGGTACACAGTTTTGGTTGTCTTTCTTGAAAAAGGATACAATAACATGAGAAGCAGATCAACAAAGGTTGACTAGATTGCTTCCTGGGATAGAGTTTATCTTATAAGGAAAGGTTGGACCTTTATGTATTAAAGATTGGAAGAATGAACAATGATATTATTTGAAACACTTAAGGTCCTGAAGGAAATTAACAGAGTGAATGCTGAGAGCATGATTCCCCTTGTGGTAAAGACTAGAAGTGGGGACATAGTTTAAACTAAGAGATATGCCATTTCAGACAGAGATGAGCAGAAATGTTTGTTCTCTTGAAAAGTTGAATGGTCTCTTCCCCAGAAAGTAGCAGAGGTTGGGACTTGGAATATCTTTTTCTTGATTAGTTAGAGTCAATGGGTGCAGGGGTAGAAAAGAAAATGGAGTTGAAACCACAATCAGATCAGCTCGATTTCATTAAGCCAAATGGCTACTCCTGCCCCTAATTCATACATTCATATGTAGGATGCGAAGGGGATTAGAAGATAAATTTAAGGAAGTTACAATTTCAGGCCTAGGTTATGAGGGAGCATTAGAGGAAGTTTGATTCTGTAAGCTAGTGCAAGAGTTAGCTGATTATATGGTATTTTTAATGACAAAAAGTCCATGAGCTCCTCACAAATTGTTGGAGGTCACAATGAAGGAGCCAGTGGGAGACGGAATCTAGAAGATAATTTGCAGTCCGTAAAGGAAACCAGTGGTTAACTTTGCAATCCAGAGTAATCATGGAATAGTGAGTAGTTTTCAGAGATGAGAGAACTTTCCAATAGTTCTTTATCCAATCAGAATTTCTTAGTATTTGCAACACACAATGATTTATGGTTGACATCGCTTCTTGAATTAAAATTGATACCCTGCATTCAGGGCCTCAGCCCTCGAAATCGGCAGCCTCTTTCTAGTAAGTAACCTTGACTCATGGTCTGTTTGTCTATGCTTTCTAGTTATGGTGTGCAGTTGGTGTTAACTTGTCAGGAGGAAAAACTCGTGATGGTGGCTCAATCTTTGGTGCTAGTGTGTTTTACAATGATCTATCCAGTTCTGAACCAGAAGGCAATAAGCAGCGGAGAGGATCTCAGAGCAGCTTGGATCGGTTGGAGCTGGAGCTTAAAGTATGTATATTATTGTTTAAATACTCCAACTATGATTATTTAAGTTTTTCAAGTTATTTACATGATAAATGATTTCAAATATGTGTCAGTGTTGGTCACATTACTGAGGGGTCTGAACAGAGTAGGTAGAGTGAAACTTTTCCCATTGGTGGAAGGATTGAGGAAAAGATGGCATAGTTTTAGAGTAATTGGCAAAGGAGATAATGGCAACATGAGGAGAAGCCTCTTTGCCCAGCGAGTATTCATGATCTGGAATGCATGGCTTGGCAAAGTGGTGGAAGCAAATTCAGTTGAGACTTTCGAGGGAATTGCATTCTGATCTGAAAAGGAAAAATGTGGAGGCCTCCAGAGAGAAGCCAGGGTGTGTCACTGGGTAAATTGGTCCTATGGGAAACCAACATAAACAGAACAGGGGTCCAAAGGGGACTTGACAGGATTAACCCTGAAAGGATGTTTCACCTGGTGGGAGGGACCAAGACAAGGGGAAGCAGTTCAAAAATAAGGGGCCGCCTATTTAAGATGTGTATGGAGGAGGGTGTATTGTTCTGAGTATCTAGAATCCTTGGAACTTTCTTCACTGGGCAGCAGGGGAGCAGAGTCATAGAAACTTTTTAAGGCAGAGGAAAATCATTTTTTGACTAATGAGGGAGTCCATGTGTATAGGGGATAAGTAAGAAACTGGGTTTGAGACCATAGTCTGATCAACCATGATTTTCTTGAATGGTGGACCAGCTCAAAGAGACTTAATAGCCTTCTCCTACTTTCTGTTTTCATTTATTCATGTGAAAACTCTCCTGTTGATTAACTGAAAACATGTGTTGGGATGTGCAGAGAGTTGTAGCCAAGGAAGAAGGCAATGTTGTGTCAGTGGGGAAAGGCTGTACAGTACCCTATATACCAAGGTGACTACCGTTCTTTCTTGAAATCCTTCTCCCTCCCTCTGTCTCTGGATGACAAGCCACTTAGCTGTGCATGTGCTCCTCATTATCAAGACTTGGTCTTCAGTTCAGAGTGTCGCTATCTCAGAACTGCAGGCATAAACCAACATTGTTTTTCCAGTTGAACATGGTCGCCATTGCTTCAAATGAAAACTTGTTTTGGATCCAATGATTTTGGTTTTTAATGTAGCGTTTACAAATTAAAATAGAGTCGTTCATTACATGAAGTACAGTAGGTTGAGAGTTGGAGTAAATCTGATCATTAAAATCTGTACTGTGCAGGAGCAGGAGAAGGAACTGAAGCATCAGGAGGAGCTGTCT